>NC_084571.2:22865000-22942500 GCF_033978685.3 Nerophis lumbriciformis | reverse complement strand
CATACATCATTGTGATCACTGATTGGTATGAAAGCATGTTCAACAACATAACAAAACACCACAAGTAGGAGCACGGCACCACTCATGTGCAGTAAATGAGTGTCTCCATGGCGACAGCCTTCGCGCAAAACCCTAATGTAAATAGGCCAGTCTGCACCACTTTAGGGGTTGTTATCGATGGTACACACTGTCTTGGCCCATTAATAGAATACCTGCACACACTATTTAGCACTTATTTAGCTTTCAGGAGACCGGGCTCTTAATGTGTGCCAGCTCGACAGGAGCCAGCTTCAGAAGAATCGTCTTAAAAGTGCCATCTTGTTAGAACTTGTCATCAGCAAAGTGGTTGAGTGTTGCCATCACAGTGATGCAGTTGATCAAACTGTCATGATATCAATTGGTTGTCAAGCAATGGAGGTAAACTGGAGTGCACTACCTGGCTGCGACCAGTAGAGTTGATTCAATTCAATTCTATTGGACTTTTCTCCAATATTATTATTATTATTATTTATTTATTTATTTATTTTTCACAAATTCAATGTGTGTGATTTTGTGTGTATTTGTAATTCTAAAACATATGAAGTAATAGAGGGAAAAAAGGGAGAAAAGTAAAGTTCTGACACCAACATTAAAAATAAAAAGTCAGTGGTGGAGTTTTTTTGTTGAGCTCAATTAAGTCTTCTCAAATAATGGGGCAGGACCCTCCGAGGGGGCGTGGTGCCCAGTGATACTGCAGGATATTGATGCTTTATCAGTAGCACATGACAAACTCTGCTTCTTAAAGCTGTGCACTACAAAACGTGCTCAATGTAGCCATTAATCCTGACTTCCTCATTTTCATTTAAAAAAACAACAACCAAAAACTAGCACAACATTTTTATTTATTTATTTTTTAAATATATTTTTGATTATATAGGTCCATCCATTTTCTACCGCTTGTCCCTTTTGGGGTTACGGGGGGTGCTGGGTTTTATACGTATATTGTTGCTGACTAATTTGAATGTATTAATATTTATTTGATTTTATGTTTCAGTATCAAATGGTTCAAATCGGTCAAAAGATGTTTATAGTTTGAATAAAAATGTCCTTTTTTAATTTTTAAATTTTAGGCAAATTGATGGGCTTGAAATATTTTCTGTTACAGATTAAAACAACTACACTGCAAAAAGTCAGTTTTCAAAAACAAGAAACAAAAATACAAAAATTAGGGGTATTTTATTTGAACTAAGCAAAATTATCTGCCAATAGAACAAGAAAATTTGGCTTGTCAAGACTTTCCAAAATAAGTAAAATTAGCTCACCTCAATGAACCCAAAAATACATTAAAATAAGTATATTCTCACTAATAACAAGTGCACTTTTCTTGGTAGAAACAAAAAAAAAGAAATTTTTGCTCAATATGTTGAAAAATATTCTTAAATTAAGTTGTGCCATTATCTTGACATAATGATATGCATACACTATGATTTTTTTTTCATGCTTGCAGTAAGAAATGATTACTTTAAAAAAGTAGTTTTATACTTGTGAGTGTTAATGACACAGCTTTGCAACAGTTGATATTCTAGTTTCAAGCATGTTTTACTCAATATAGGTCATAAAATCTCAGAAACAAGCTGTAATATCTTACTGAGATCATTTAGGACCAAAACCCTTAAAACAAGTAAAGCACTCTAACATAAAATCTGCTTAGTGAGAAGAATTATCTTATCAGACAGAAAATAAGCAAATATCACCTTTATTTGAGATATTTAATCTTACTTAGATCTCAGTTTTTGCAGTGTATGTTAATAAAGTTATTTTGGTTGAAAGTCGATCTGTATCATTTTGGCTGTTTTATTTAATGTTAATAAGCATACAATGTTTTGTAGAGGTGTACTTACAACGATTTTATTAACAAATGTCGCAGAGTGGGGGGTGGCACAAAATATTTTTTTCTTCCTGTAGGCGGGGCGTGACAGCACTGAGTTAGCTTGTGCTTTGTTGTGTCACGGTCTGAGAGTGTCGATTGCGATGTGACCACAGGACGCTGAGGCAGTAGACGGCGTGCAGGTAACAATATAATTTATTTCGCACACAAAAAAATGGCATAATTAGCTTTATTTTAACAAAAAAATTGTATTATTGCAATCGAAGAACAATTTGGTCCTTAAATGAAATAGTGAACATACTAGACAACTAGTCTTTTAGTTGTTAGTAAACAAAAAAAGACTCCTAATTAGTCTGCTGACGTATGCAGTAACATATTGTGTCATTTATCATTCTATTAATTTGTCAACATTATGAGGGACAAACTGTAAACATTGATTATTAATCCATTTGTTCATTTACAAAGTTCTTCCGGAGGTTTGAACATGTCATGAGGGAGGTGCTGGACATTGAGTCCGAATGGACCATGTTCCGCGCTTCTATTGTCGAGGCGGCTGATTGGAGCTGTGGCCGCAAAGTAGTTGGTGCTTGTCGTGGCGCTAATCCTAGAACCCGTTGGTGGACACCGGCGGTGAGGGATGCCGTCAAGCTGAAGAAGGAGTCCTATCGGGTTCTTTTGGCTCATGGGACTCCCGAGGCAGCGGACAGGTACCGACAGGCCAAGCGGTGTGCGGCTTCAGCGGTCGCAGAGGCAAAAACTCGGACATGGGAGGAGTTCGGGGAAGCCATGGAAAACGACTTCCGGACGGCTTCGAAGCAATTCTGGACCACCATCCGCCGCCTCAGGAAGGGGAAGCAGTGCACTATCAACACTGTGTTTGGCGAGGATGGTGTTCTGCTGACCTAGACTGCGGATGTTGTGGATCGGTGGAGGGAATACTTCGAAGACCTCCTCAATCCCACCAACACGTCTTCCTATGAGGAAGCAGTGCCTGGGGGGGTCTGTGGTGGGCTCTCCTATTTCTGGGGCTGAGGTTGCTGAGGTAGTTAAAAAGCTCCTCGGTGGCAAGGCCCCGGGGGTGGATGAGATCCGCCCGGAGTTCCTTAAGGCTCTGGATGCTGTGGGGCTGTCTTGGTTGACAAGACTCTGCAGCATCGCGTGGACATCGGGGGCGGTACCTCTGGATTGGCAGACCGGGGTGGTGGTTTCTCTCTTTAAGAAGGGGAACCGGAGGGTGTGCTCTAACTATCGTGGGATCACACTCCTCAGCCTTCCCGGTAAGGTCTATTCAGGTGTACTGGAGAGGAGGCTACGCCGGATAGTCGAACCTCGGATTCAGGAGGAACAGTGTGGTTTTCGTCCTGGTCGTGGAACTGTGGACCAGCTCTATACTCTCGGCAGGGTCCTTGAGGGTGCATGGGAGTTTGCCCAACCAGTCTACATGTGTTTTGTGGACTTGGAGAAGGCATTCGACCGTGTCCCTCGGGAAGTCCTGTGGGGAGTGCTCAGAGAGTATGGGGTATCGGACTGTCTGATTGTGGCAGTCCGCTCCCTGTATGCTCAGTGCCAGAGCTTGGTCCGCATTGCCGGCAGTAAGTCGGACACGTTTCCAGTGAGGGTTGGACTCCGCCAAGGCTGCCCTTTGTCACCGATTCTGTTCATAACTTTTATGGACAGAATTTCTAGGCGCAGTCAAGGCATTGAGGGGATCTGGTTTGGTGGCTGCAGGATTAGGTCTCTGCTTTTTGCAGATGATGTGGTCCTGATGGCTTCATCTGGCCAGGATCTTCAGCTCTCACTGGATCGGTTCGCAGCCGAGTGTGAAGCGACTGGGATGAGAATCAGCACCTCCAAGTCCGAGTCCATGGTTCTCGCCCGGAAAAGGGTGGAGTGCCATCTCCGGGTTGGGGAGGAGATCTTGCCCCAAGTGGAGGAGTTCAAGTACCTTGGAGTCTTGTTCACGAGTGAGGGAAGAGTGGATCGTGAGATCAACAGGCGGATTGGTGCGGCGTCTTCAGTAATGCGGACACTGTATCGATCCGTTGTGGTGAAGAAGGAGCTGAGCCGGAAGGCAAAGCTCTCAATTTACCGGTCGATCTACGTTCCCATCCTCACCTATGGTCATGAGCTTTGGGTTATGACCGAAAGGACAAGATCACGGGTACAAACGGCCGAAATGAGTTTCCTCCGCCGGGTGGCGGGGCTCTCCCTTAGAGATAGGGTGAGAAGCTCTGCCATCCGGGGGGAGCTCAAAGTAAAGCCGCTGCTCCTCTACATCGAGAGGAGCCAGATGAGGTGGTTCGGGCATCTGGTCAGGATGCCACCCGAACGCCTCCCTAGGGAGGTGTTTAGGGCACGTCCGACCGGTAGGAGGCCGCGGGGAAGACCCAGGACACGTTGGGAAGACTATGTCTCCCGGCTGGCCTGGGAACGCCTCGGGGTCCCACAGGAAGAACTGGACGAAGTGGCTGGGGAAAGGGAAGTCTGGGCTTCCCTGCTTAGGCTGCTGCCCCCGCGACCCGACCTCGGATAAGCGGAAGAAGATGGATGGATGGATGGATTGTTCATTTACTGTTAATGTCTGGTTATTTTCTGTTTTAACATGTTCTATCTACACTTCTGTTAAAATATAATAATCACTTATTCTTCTCTTGTTTGATACTTTACATTAGTTTTGGATGATACCACACATTTAGGTATGGATCCGATACCAAGTAGTTAGAGGATCTTACATTGGTCATATTCAAAGTCCTCATGTGTCCACGGACGTATTTCCTGAGTTTTTAAACATAATATGAATTTAAAAAAAAAGAAAACAGATTTTGTGACGGTAACAAATTTTGATGTAATTATAGTAGTATTGACTAGATATGCTCTTGTACTTGGTATCATTACAGTGGATGTCAGGTGTAGATCCACCCATGGCGTTTGTTTACATTCAGGGGTGCCAGCTTGCTGTTAGCGGTGAGCTATTGTATCCTCCTAGGGTGTGTAGTAAAGTATGTTTAGCTATTCCTCGTCCTGCAGTGATAATGATACTTGTAAGAAACTTACTTTATTTGTTGCCATGGAGGCCAGGATTAGTGATTTAGAAGTAGCTAAAACACTGCCAACTGCGGATGGATGTTAGCCGCTAGCTAGCTAGCCATGGAATTGGGGGTTAAATCACCAAAATGATTCCCGGGCGCGGCCACCGCTGCTGCCCACTGCTCCCCTCACCTCCCAGGGGGTGATCAAGGGTGATGGGTCAAATGCAGAGAATAATCTCGCCACACCTAGTGTGTGTGTGACAATCATTGGTACTTTAACTTTAACTTTAACTTTATGTCTTAAAGCACCTCTTCCTGAGGGCGTTTCAGTGTTATAACTTCACCTTTATCTTTAGTTTTTAGGTTTTTAGGTTTTTAGTGACGTGCGGTCACTGGAGGCAGGTGAGGCGGGGCCTCACCTGCCATCATGGAAAGAAAAAAAAAGTAAAAAAATAAATAAATAATTAAATTGTTATATGTATCCAGTGATTACACTATAAAGTTATTTTCCGTTTAACTTCACCAGTTTTAGATTATTTTTATTCAAAATCGCTGAATTTTCACATTTGCCGTTCAAATACTGAGAAGAGACGGTGCGGTGATCAGCAGCCAGTTGAGGCACGTCACTCAAGTGTGCCTCACCATGGATTGCGGACTCTGCTAACTGCTGGCCTGCTGTGCAGTGAGACCGTATTGCTATATGAATTATATTATACATTTCCATAGTTTAGTTAGCTGAGGTATATAATGTACAGTGTATTTTGTCAACAACTGTATGTGTGTAACGTATTTCTTGTGATGAGCAATCATAAAACTGCTGCGAAGACGCACTGTGTGAGGCTCGCGTAATCCCGCCTCCTGGTGCTGGTTATTGCACCTCCGCCGCAGACTGCACCCCCCGACGGGAGCGCCACACCAACCAAAGCCCACACCCAAACCCTCCACGTGCAAGACCGAATCCATCCAAAAAAAGTCACTTAACAAGAAGCCAAAAAGTGCAAAAACAACAATACTCGTGAACGACTGCAGGGACACAACATTAGGTACACCTGCAGACTGCAGCACGGATTTCATATTTCATTCATTCACAACTCCTCCAACACGAACACCACTGTTCCCGCACTTATAAGTAAAGGTAAGACCATAATAATGTTTTTTTTATTAAATGTGCTTTTTTGTGTGCTACAGTTTGTATGTGTAAAGTTAAAGTTAAGTTAAAGTACCAATGATTGTCACACACACACTAGGTGTAATGAAATTTGTCCTCTGCATTTGACCCATCCCTTGTTCACCCCCTGGGAGGTGAGGGGAGCAGTGGGCAGTAGCGGCGCCGCACCCGGGAATCATTTTTGGTGATTTAACCCCCAATTCCAACCCTTGATGCTGAGTGCCAAGCAGGGAAGAATGCTGGTATGAGCTTTTAAACATAACCCGTTAACTGCTGCCAATCAAATGGTGAATAGGATACTCTTTAGGGTTCATATGTTTGTAAATCTGACTGTGATGAAGTCAGTGCCTCACCAGTCATGAACCTCACCGCACGTCACTGGTCCATTCTCCCTTTTCTGCCTACACACTGTGTCTGCTTGTAATACTCTGTGTGTTTGCGCTGCCGAACATGCTTCTCTGCTCGTAAAACCAGCAATGTCACGACGTGACGACGCGCCGTCATGCCTGTAAAAATATGGCGAATCAGTACTTTTCAAACAGAGTATAGTACAGTTTTTGATTCATTAGTACCGTGATACTATACTAGTACCGGTGTACCGTACAACCCTAGTAGGGAGTGCACAGAAGTAGCATAGCCACCAAGCAACGAGAGGTGATTCAGCACTGTCTACAGGAAGGTACGTAAAAACGAAATGAAAACATACAGAAAGTTGCAGGGAAAATAAACACAAGTCCAAAAGTGTCATGGAGGATCGTGACATGGTGTTCAAGTGTGCCTAATAAAATGGCCAGGGTGTTATGAGTTCATGCCAGTGGATTCCTCGTGGCATTTGTTCAAATGCACATTTGTTTTATGATTTATTTGCCACAGCAATGCTCCGAGGTTCGCAAAGTTCTGGGAGGGGGTTGTGGGGTGGGCGGTGGGTGGGGGGTGGGGGGAGGTGGATAGGGGGGATGATCTTTCAGTGCTCCAGGATAATTACAGGGAGGGAAAAAGCTCGTCAGAGTCAGCGGAGGAACTCACTGGGATTTATTCCACAGTGAAAGGATTCCTTGTCAGCCTTAAATAAATTTTAATTGCAGTAAGCTGCCCCCCCCCCCATGAGTTGGCCACTCTGATTGGATTACAAAAGGGACTGAAGGAGGTCTTGGAGAGCCCAGGGACTCACATTTAATTGGGAAGGATCATGACGTCACCGCACCCCACCTCTTTCCCCTAAATGCCAAAAGTAAAATCTGGTAAAAAGTGGAAGTAAATGAGGACAAAACGTAATCAAGAGACTTTGGAATGCGTCTTTCCGATGCCCTCGGGCCGTGTCACTTGTCAAAGCATGTGGTGGTATTTACGTGTACACTTCCAGCCCTCAACACCTGCCACCTGCGCACATTCCAGCAGACATTTTCTTCTCCCGCTCGGCAACTCAAATATAGTTTCATATGCAAGGGTTCTCCTCTTGGTTTGTGTCATGAAAGAGCGAATGAGCAACACATGTAAAAAATAGTTAGCTAGGCTACAACCGTATTTCTCAAACTGTGGTACGTGTACTACGAGTCCCTCTTCAATTAATTAATTCAAGGCTTCCCAAAATATCCTATTTTTTAAACCATAAGGCACACTTAAAATCCTTCCATTTGCTCAAAACTCGACAGTGCGCGTTATAACCCGGTGCGCCTAATGTACGGAATCATTCTGGTTGTGCTTACCGACCTTGAAGCTATTTTATTTGGTACTTGGTGAAATGATAAGAGATACGTGTAGATTGCAATATGACTCAAGTAAACAACACCAAAACTTTATATGCTCCATATATTGACAAAAGTATTTGGCCACCCATCCAAATGATGAGAATCAGGTGTCCTAATCTCTTGGCCCATAGGTGTATAAAATCAAGCACTTAGGCATGGAGACTGTTTCTACAAACATTTGTGAAATAATTGGACGCTCTCAGGAGCAATTTGTGAAAGAATGGGCCGCTCTCAGGAGCTCAGTGATTTCCAGCGTGGAACTGTCATAGGATGCCACCTGTGCAACACATTTATTTGTGAAATTTCCTTGCTCCTAAATACTCGGGTTTGGAAGTTGCCAGGAGAACGGTACATTTCGGACTGCATTGTGCCGAGTGTGAAATTTTGTGGAGGAGGAATTATGGTCTGGGGTTGGTTTTTAGGAGTTGGGCTTGGCTCTTTAGTTCCAGTGAAAGGAACTTTGAATGCTCCAGGATACCAAAACATGTCAGACAATTCCATGCTCCCAACCTTGTGGGAACAGTTTGGAGCGGGCCCCTTCCTCTTCCAACATGACTGTGCAGCACTGCACAAAGCAAGGTCCATAAAGACATGGATGACAGAGTTTGGTGTGGATGAACTTGACTGGCCTGCACAGAGTCCTGACCTGAACCAGATAGAACACCTTTGGAATGAATTAGAACGGAGACTGAGAGCCAGGCCTTCTCGACCAACATCAGTGTGTGACCTCACCAATGCGCTTTTTGAAGAATGGCCGAAAATTCCTATAAACACACTCCGCAACCTTGTGGACAGCCTTCCCAGAAGAGTTGAAGCTGTAATAGCTGCAAAAGGTGGACCGACATCATATTGAACCCTATGGGTTAGGAATGGGATGGCACTTCAAGTTCATATGTGAGTCAAGGCAGGTGGCCAAATACTTTTGGCAATATAGTGTATATATTAATATTTTATTTAGAATATATATATATTAATAACATGTATTTATTGATTATTTTTTTACTTTCAATGCTTAAATCTCAGGATCAATGTTGGATCTATGCGTCGATATGATTTTTTTTCTTTTCTTCAGGTTTTATGCCAACACGACGAAAGTGACAGCGGTGCAAGTTAATTATTCAAATTAAGCCGCGTTTTTCACTTTCATAACATTTTTTAAATTTGCAGTTGTACTCACCAAAAAACTGTAATCGAAAAGTATGTTTTGAAATAGAGCCCTTGCAGCCATAATTGATATGTCAGCTAATTCTTATAAGAAAAAATCATCTTCACTATGTCTGAGTGTGCGACCGATACAAGTAAGAAAAAGAAAAGTCACCGTGGCAATCTTCCAGATGGCGCACGGATGACGGGAAGGATCAGAGATGAATCCTCCTGGACTTCATGCGGGAACAGATGAAGAGGTGCACCCTGTATGCCTGGGACTGTCTGCATGAGGGCGCCCTGGAAAAGTGGGAGCAAAAGTACAAGTTTAAAATAAGCACCAGACAGGTGTCAGAAGTCTTTTAGGTCAGAAAGATCTGTCCACGGCGTTCTAAACTTTCCCTAGGAAAATTACAGAAGGGAACTTTGTGGGCGGACAGGGAGGAAGATTGAGATGGATGGACTCCGTGTCTTCTTCGTCTTCTCGCATACTTTAGAGAAAACGCAAGGCCGGGCCGGGCAGTTTACTCTAAAAATAAAACAATTTGCAACTTTTGAAGAAACCATTAAATACAATTGACAGAGATGATTGAAAACTAGTTTCCCTTTTATCTGATCAGAAAGTAGGAGTTTGAAAGGAGACAACTAAACATGGAGACATGGCACGGACACACGCTGCATCTTACTCTTAGCAAAATTTGACATTTTATAAATTGCACTTTGTCGGGAAAAAAATTTAACAAAAAATTAAATCAAGAGCGTCCTCTGGTAGGCAGAACGTCGGTCTCAAATAAAACACTTCTGTAAACAAAAATGTATCATTGCATATTA
The DNA here is from genome assembly GCF_033978685.3 of Nerophis lumbriciformis. NCBI lineage: Eukaryota > Metazoa > Chordata > Actinopteri > Syngnathiformes > Syngnathidae > Nerophis > Nerophis lumbriciformis. The sequence continues at coordinate 22,932,714 of NC_084571.2, read as the reverse complement.
TATGTAAATAAACAAACTCCAAAATTGGGAGTGTTCCCCAGATGCAGAAAGCCGAGGGGTCAACGTGCAGGTGAAAAGGTATTTTATCCGAGGCTCGAATAAAAAAAAAGACGAGTACCGCTGGGGAGGCCGTGCAAAACAAACAGAAAGCTGGACGACAGCAAAAACTTACGAGAAGTGTGGAACAGCTGGCGTAAAGATATCTGTCCATCAACAATCAAGACCAAGAATGGTGGCCAAGACTCGACTTAAAAAGTCCTAATTGCTGACACAAAAGCAGCGCTCAACGGTGTGAGGAAACACAAAAACTGAAGTGCCATCACAATAAACGCACAGGGCAGGAACTAAAGCACTAAACACGGGAAAACACTAACAAACTCCAAACAAAGCACAACCTGGTTGTGACAGTGCAAATGTACAATTTCTGTCTTGAGTAAAATAGTTCTGTAAACAAAAACGTAGCATTGCACATCGTATGCAAATTAAATACATTCTAACTTTCAGATGAATGAAGAGCGAACGCTCACATTTTGTCTTGAATAAAACATTTATGGAAACAAAAATGGACCATTGCACACTACATGCAAATCACGACAAACTATGACATTGAGATGAATAAAATGCAAATTTACATCTTCTGTCTTGAAAAAAATAGTTCCGTAAACAAAAATGTAATATTGTGTGCCAATACATAATACACTCCAACATTGAGATTAATATTAAAAAGTGTAAACTTTAATATTCAATCTTAAGTAAAACACTTCTGTAAACAAAATTGTAGCATTGCACGTTGTAGGCAAATCAATAATTAGCTTTGACATTGAGATCAATAAAACGGAAATTGACATCTTCTGTCTTGAAGAAAACACTTCTGTAAACAAAACTGTATTATTGCACATTGTATGCAAATAAATACACTCCAACATTGAGGTTAATGAAGAGCAAACTTAAATATCCTATCGTGAATAAAACAATTCCGTAAACAAAAATATAATATTGCACATTGTATGCAAATCGATGGTAAACTCTGACATTGAGATGAATAAAATGCAAATTTACATCTTCTGTCTTGAATAAAACACTTCTGTTAACAAAACTGTATTATTGCACATTGTACACAAATAAATACACTCCAACATTGAGGTTAATAAAGAGCAAACTTAAATATCCTATTGTGAATAAAATTATTCTGTAAACGAAAATGTAATATTGCTATATCTTCTGTCTTGAATAAAACACTTCCGTACACAAAACTGTATTATTGCACATTGTATGCAAATAAATACACTCCAACATTGAGGTTAATAAAGAGCAAACTTAAATATCCGATTGTGAATAAAACAATTCCGTAAACATAAATGTAATATTGCACATTGTATGCAAATCGATGGTAAACTCTGACATTGAGATTAATAAAATGCAAATTTACATCTTCTGTCTTGACCAAAATAGTTCTGTAAACAAAAAAATAGCATCACACATTGTTTGCAAATCAATAGTAAACTGTGACTTTGAGGTTTAATAAAGTGTAAACTTTAATATTCTATCTTGAATAAAACACTTCTGTAAACACAAAATGCACAGTGTATGCAAATTAATAATAAACTCCGACATTAAACAATAAACATGACATTTATATCTTCTGGCTGACATCTTTTCAGCGGAGCACTTGGGCCAATGTCATGATGGAAACGTAATCTTTTTTTTGGGCACCAAGATCCATATTTGGACTGAAAAGAGAGAGTAGGAGAGACCTTCCAGCAATGATCTCGCACGTTCCCCGCAGGGTGAAAGCTCATCTAAATCTGAAGTCCTTTTTCTGTCCTGAACTAAGACTCCCTGTTTGTCCTTGGACTGTGCAGTGGACAGAAAGACAGATTGAATTGAGTAAGACAAACTGCCACCTCTGGGGGTCAAACTACCATGATCTGAGGACTAAATGGCCCCTGAGGCAACAGTGCTAGTCTGATTGATCTGAAGTCTTCTGAAGACTCGGCAGTTTACCACCACAGACCCGTCATTCTGCACAGGGCCTGCAGGGTCACAACCTGCCTCCTCGGGGAAGGTGTTCAGGTCTCGGGGAAGACCCAGGACCAGTGGAGAGACTATGTCTCTCAGCTAGTCTGGGAACGCCTCGGGATCCCCCGGGAGGAGCTGAACAAGAGAAAATTTGAGCTTCTCTGCTTAAGCTGCTGCCCCCGCAACCTGACCTCGGATTAGCGGAAGAAAATGGATGGATGGTCTTAAATCAGCCCCTTCAAGGACCCATAAGATCCAGATCACTGAAATGTCACGAACACCTTTCCTTCATCTATTTTTTTCTTCTGAAAATGAATCCAGCAGTCATAAGGCGCATTGCAGGGGTTATATTATGATTTGTTTTAAACTATATTTAAAATACCTTTTTTGTGGTCTACATAACATGTTGTGGTGGTTCTTTGGTCAAAATGTTGCACGGATGATGTTTTACAGATCATCTTCAAGTCGCTTTCTAACAGTCGCTTCAGGATGCGTCGTTTTGTGGGCGGTCTTATTTAGGTGGCTCACCTTCGACAGCGTCTTCTCCCCGTCATCTTTGTTGTAGCGGTGTAGCGTGCAAGGACGGGGGTGGAAGAAGTGTCAAAAGATGGAGCTAACTGTTTTAATGACATTCAGACTTTACTTCACTCAATAATGGAGCAGCATCTCTCACTAGTGTAACATCGACGCCGGAAATGTGTCCCGTGACGGCAGACAGACAGACAGACAGACATATAGATATCCTCCATTATTAAATAACTGGCCAAAGATCCATTTTTGTTTTTCAGCGTCAACATCCTGGCCATGTCCATCTCACGTGGATCTTCTTACAAAGTTGTTCTCCAGGACACTGCTAGCATGATCCCCAGCAGCTGCAACCACAGGATCAACTCATAGCTCACTGGGCTGTCACTGGGGGGGCACGGGGGGGAACTTGACATCTTCACTGACACTGAGCATGTGCAGGTAGACAGCTGGATCGCACCCACTGATACTTGACACCACTTCTGCCATGTGGAATGTACTTTTACAGCAAGATAGTGCTTATTCAACTTTTTAAACTTCCAATACGATACCGATATTGGAGCTTTGAGTATTGTCAAACACAGATATTAATCTGAAACAATACCAATATTGGAGCCTTGAGTATTGTCAAACACAGATATTAATCTGATACGATACCGATATTGGAGTTTTGAGTATTGTCAAACACCGGTATTAATTGAATACAATACCGATATTGGAGTTTTGAGTATTGCCAAACACTGGTATTAATTCGAAACAATACCGATATTGGAGTTTTGAGTATTGTCAAACACAGATATTAATCTGAAACAATACCGATATTGGAGCCTTGAGTATTGTCGGACACAGATATGAATACGATACAATACCGATATTGGAGTTTTGAACATTGTCAAACACAGACATTAATCCGATACAATACCGATATTGGAGACTTGAGTATTGTCAAACACAGATATTAATCCGATACAATACCAATATTGGAGACTCCATCGAGAGGAGCCTGATGAGGTGGTTCGGGCATCTGGTCAGGATGCCACCCGATCGCCTCCCTCGGGAGGTGTTTAGGGCACGTCCGACCGGTAGGAGGCCACGGGGAAGACCCAGGACACGTTGGGAAGACTATGTCTCCCGGCTGGCCTGGGAACGCCTCGGGATCCCCCGGGAGGAGCTTGACGAAGTGGCTGGGGAGAGGGAAGTCTGCGCTTCCCTGCTTAGGCTGCTGCCCCCGCGACCTGACCTCGGATAAGCGGAAGAAGATGGATGGATGGATGGACAATACCGATATTGGAGTTTTGAGTATTGTCAAACACAGATATTAATCCGATACAATACCAATATTGGAGACTTGAGTATTTTCAAACACAGATATTAATACTATACAATACCGATATTGGAGTTTTGAACATTGTCAAACACAGATATTAATCCGATACAATACCAATATTGGAGACTTGAGTATTGTCAAACACAGATATTAGTACGATACAATACCAATATTGGAATTTTGAGTATTGTCAAACACATATATTAATCCGATACAATACCAAAATTGGACACTTGAGTATTTTGAAACAGAGATATCAATACAATACAATACCGATATTGGAGTTTTGAGTATTGTCAAACACAGATATTAATCCGATACAATACCAATATTGGAGACTTGAGTATTGTCAAACACAGATATTAATACGACACAATACCGATATTGGAGTTTTGAGTGTTGTCAAACCCAGATATTAATCCGATACGATACCAATATTAGAGCCTTGAGTATTGTCAAACACAGATATTAATCCGATACGATACCAATATTGGAGCCTTGAGTATTGTCAAACACAGATATTAATCCAATTTGATACCAATATTGGAGTTTTGAGTATTGTCAAACAGATTAATTCGAAACAATACTGATATTGGAGCCTTGAGTATTGTCAAACACCGATATTAATCCGATGCAATATCGATATAGGAGTTTTGAGTATTCTCAACACCGATACTAATCGGATACAATACCGATATTATATTATGTAGAATGTCTACTACAAAAATTTGGCTGGGGGGCTGAGGGCCGACTGCATGCAAAATAACTATACATATGTACATCTATTCTATACAAATGTATGTGTACATATTATAATAATATTATATAAATTATAGTTAACACTGGATATTTAAATGTGAAAGTTCAACCTCTACCTTGTTTACTTCCCTGAAGACCTCCCTAAAGTTTTGTAATCACTCAGAAATATCAAGCAGCTAATATGAGCCAAACCTGGATAAGTGTGGATATAGTGTTTTGTATTTTTCCCATCATGCATTGCAGGTGATTTAAATAGGTGTAATTTTGAATTATGTGTTGTGATTGGATCTTTGTTTTATAATATCCAGAGAGTTGATTGAGCAGGTTGCGTCATGTATGACCATGTTTTTTGACTTTCTGTGCTGGTTACATTTCTTCAGCGCCATGATTAGGGAAGGTTGTTTGGATTAGGCCATATAAGTAATTGCTGTGCAGTGTTTGTGTGAAACTCCAAATCATTGTCACTGACCAGAATTGCTCATGTTGTCCACTCCTGGTGACCAAATGGCAACTGACAGTCCGTCAGATATTTAAATTTACTATACAAACGTATTTAACCAAGGGTCACATAAATAAAACTCCAAAGTATGTGGGAGCCAATTTGATATATTTTTTTTATTTTGTAAAAAAAAAAAAAAGCTAACAAAAAAAACACACATTACATATATATTTAAAGATAACAGTGTCAGTTTGTGACAAAGTGTACTATTTTTTACCATAGGGTGTCCAAAGTGTGGCCAGGGGGCCATTTGTGGACCTCAGCTCGAGTTATGTTGGTTTGTAACATATTGTCATAAAAAACAACAGTAAGAATGTGAGAAAAAGAGCAAAAAGGCATAATATAATGACAAAAAGCTGAAATGTTTATACTAAAAACTATTAATAATACTATTTGTTATTTATAGCACAGTGTTGATAAATCATTTTGTCTGTAGCATTTTTTTTTTTACAAAATCAAAAAACATCAAAATACCTCCCATATACTTATCCCTGAGTCAAGTTTTGAAGTGAAGTGAATTATATTTTATATAGCACTTTTTCTCTAGTGACTCAAAGCACTTTACATAGTGAAACCCAATATCTAAATTGCATTTAAAGCAGTGTGGGTGACACTGGGAGCAGGAGGGTAAAGTGTCTTGCCCAAGGACACAACGGCAGTGAATAGGATGGCGGAACCTGGGATCGAACCTGGAACCCTCAAGTTGCTGGCACGGCCACTCTACCAACCGAGCTATACTACCCACAGCTTTTGGCTCTTTTTCCTACATTTTTACTTTTGTTTTTTTTCTGGCAACATGTTGCGGGCGGCGAATGGCCCCCGGGCCACACTTTGGACACCCTTGATTTAAAGTAGCAGCAGAGTGAAAAAGCAAGTTGCCTCTATAGCGAAGATATTATCATATATATATGATTTACTGCGATGAGGTGGCGACTTGTCCAGGGTGTACCCTGTCTACCGCCCAAATGCAGCTGAGATAAGCTCCAGCGCCCCCTGTGACCTTAAAAGGGACAAGCGGTAAAAAATGGATGGATGGATGGATCTGATTTATGACACCAAAATACTTCCAAAGTTTGCAGATAAATAGATATAATCGAAATATAATCAATCTCACGGAGATTCCCGAGCCATTTTGAATGTTAATGAGGAAGCCAGTGACGTGAGCCGCGCTCGGAACTACAGATCCCTTCCCCATCAACAACAATCCTGATCAAGCAGACTTTGTGAGAGCCAACAACAATTACTTTGGGAAAAAATATGATCCAGAACCTTATATTTTTGAGCCCGAACACAAAGAGGATGAGCATTAAGATTTAGAAGCCGAGTGCTAAACGTAGCACTATAGCATCCCCAGCATTGCTAGGTGCTAAACAAACTAACCATATTAAAACATAATAAAACAGACACTCACTGTTATATTTCCACCCTCGCTGGGATGCCAGCTGACGGGATGCTCACATAATTCTGTTTAGATGAAGATTCAATCGCAATCCTCATGAGGGTTAACAGAAAGTTCCTGCAACAAGCGTCTTTTTGAGTCTTTTTCGTCATCTCGGGGTACGTGAAAGTGGACCAACCTGTCGGTCCATGGCCACATTTGCCTACTACCAGGTGACAGATGCATGAATTGTAATCTAGAATGTACTTTTAGCAAGTTTGAGACAAAGCAGAAGCAGCCGCTGGCTCAGTGTGTCAACAATAGCTAGCATCAGCTCACTGCTACCAATGCATCGCTAAAATAGGCCGTCTGCGTTAGCGCTTATAATAACAATATCACTCATATTTGGTTAATTTTCAGGTTATGACATGTAAATGGAGATTTGTTGGCCCTTTCTGGATGAGAGGACCCTCCATCTGTTGACTCAATTGTTAGCTATTTATTTACGATTTTGAATTCATGAATAAAGCCAAGCATACAGTATGTGTTCGTGTCTTACATAATTGTGAATGATAAACAGCACATCTCTCTCACATGTTTGCGTATTTCTAGTATGACTGATCTAATAATATGGTCAGATTGCAGAAAGGTTACTCCATTGGTGTAGAATCTACGGAATTAGCCGAAGATATTCAGAGCGGAATATTCAAGATGGCCGACTGAATTTGTGGCATATTGTGATCTTTCGATGGTATTTTCACATACTTTGCGGATTGTAAATACAAAATCCAAAACCAGTGAAGTTGGCACGTTGTGTAAATGGTAAATAAAAACAGAATACAATGCAAATCGTTTTCAACTTATATTCAATGAATAGACCGCAAAGACAAGATATTTAATGTTCCAACTGGTAAACTTTGTTATTTGTGTGCAAATATTAGCTCATTTGGAATTTAATGCCTACAACATGTTTCAAAAAAGCTGGCACAAATGGCAAAAAAGATTGAGAACGTTGAGGAATGCTCATCAAACACTTATCTGGAACATCCCACAGGTGAACAGGCTAATTGGGAACAGGTGGGTGCCATGATTGGGTATAAAAGCAGCTTCCATGAAATGCTCAGTCATTCACAAACAAGGATGGGGTGAGGGTCACCAATACATCCCCATACCATCACAGAAGCAGGCTTTTGAACTTTGCGCCTCGAACAATCCAGATGGTTCTTATCCTCTTTGTTCCGAAGGACACGACGTCCACAGTTTCCAAAAAAAATTGAAATGTGGACTCGTCAGACCGCAGAACACTTTTCCACTTTGCATCAGTCCATCTTAGATGAGCTCTGGCCCAGTGAAGCCGGCGGCGTTTCTGGGTGTTGTTGATATATGGCTTCCGCTTTGCATAGTAGAGTTTTAACTTGCACTTACAGATGTAGCGACCAACTGTAGTTACTGACAGTGGTTTTCTGAAGTGTTCCTGAGCCCATGTGGTGATATCCTTACACACTGATGTCGCTTTTTGATGCGATGTTGGTTTTCAGCCTTGCTGCTTACGTGCAGTGATTTCTCCAGATTCTCTGAACCTTTTGATGATATTACGGACCGTAGAAGGTGAAATCCCTAAATTCCTTAAAATAGCTGGTTGATAAATGTTGTTCTTAAACTGTTCGACAATTTGTTCACGCATTTGTTGACAAAGTGATGACCCTCGCCCCATCCTTGTTTGTGAATGACTGAGCATTTCATGGAAGCTGCTTTTATACACATTCATGCCACCCACCTGTTCCCAATTAGCCTGTTCACCTGTGGGATGTTCCAAATGAGTGTTTGATGAGCATTCCTCAACTTTCTCAGTCTTTTTTGCCACTTGTGCCAGCTTTTTTGAAACATGTTGCAGGCATCAAATACCAAATGAGCTAATATTTGCATAAAATAACAAAATTTTCCAGTTCGAACATTAAGTATCTTGTCTTTGCAGTCTATTCAATTGAATATAAGTTGAAAAGGATTTGCAAATCATTGTATTTTTATTTACCTTTTACACAACGTGACAACTTCACTGGTTTTGGGGTTTGTAGAAGTAAAGAGCAACCTTGTGTGCTTATTGGGGGACATTTAGATGCTAACTGGCTGTCCAACTTTGCACAAGTCTTAAATGTAATCATCCGATTTTGTTTTTTTGTTTGTTTTTTTCCGAGATCAATATCAGATTCAAGCACGACAAAAATAGTGATTTATTTTATACGGTGACACATATTGATATCGCTTGATATGATTATGTTCCTCTATAGAGGATTGTTTCCTTACAACAGGACATGGCCACCTAGTGGCCCGGCATGCACACTGCAGGTTCACGTGTCAGGTGGTTAGCGGATGATTACGGAGCAAACGTAAACCCTCAAATCAGTCCGTGTCTGTCACTTCCTGTCTTCATCCGGCGTACAATAAGACCAAAATAAAAGCCTCTCCGTGTCCCGAGGCAAATTCTTTCCTGAACAAAAGCAGCTTGTTCCGTGAGAGGCACAATTAAAGATTATACTCCTGCTTTATAGGCTCCTCCAAATGACTCAAGAGATGACGATTTAGCAGCTGCTTAAATGGTCCACCATTGTCACGAAACCTCTCTCACACGCACACGCACACGCACACGCACACGCACACCTTTGCTAGGACTGGATACAGTTCTGGTCAACTGGCTGTTGGGACAAATGAAGGCACCATGGTCCTGAGACAAGAGTGATTGGCTAATAAGTGGAACACGTGACTTTGTCCCACTTTCCATCACGTATGCGCCTTCAAAGCGGGGAAATATGGCATTTATTGACGGTGCCGTAACTCAGCTCTGCTCTGAAGACGCTCAGGTTTCATTGGACGGGGCAAGGAGAATCAAAACCAGATGGCTGAGCTTTCTCTCCAAGCCTGCTGCAGGTTCCTGACAGTTCCTTCCTGACACTAAAAACTTTTTCCAGTGAAAAATCAAAGCATGCAAGCGCCATTTTGATATTTTTTATTCTCATAACCAATACAATGTATAGTGTTTATAACCTTTAGAGCTCCTCTCAAGTTTGGTCCCGGGGACCAGGAAGGGTCTCAGTCATAACATGTTTTTCTTTTTTCTTATTCAAAGCTTGAATCAGATCTTTTTTTTTTTTTGGAATGTTTGTGCCCTTTTTCTCTAATCCCTTTTTTCGTGACAAAAACACAACATATGCAATATTTGACCCAACGTGGAATATTTGATGTGAAGCAATTGGAACCTTGGGTCAATATTTCAGAACAAAATAGATATTAATTTCATTATTGTTTTTTGAGCAATGAAACCCAACTAAAAATCCCCACTCATAAAAGTATCAAAACATTTTTTTTAAACTTTCAACACTTAAGTGTTTAGATCAGGGGTCCCCAAACTTTTTGACTCGCATTGGGTTAAAAAAAAAAACATTAAAAAATAATATATATATATATATATATATATATATATATATATATATATATATATATATATATATATATGTACAGCCCGGCCCCCGACCAAACTTTATATATATATATATATATATATATATATATATATATATATATATATATATATATATATATATATATATATATATATATATTCTTTGCGCATTAATTGACTGAAAGAGCGCACACTTGCCGATGATGATGTCACTGTCAGGCTTGTCCCTGACAGTTTGGTATTGTTTTAGTTATTCCTGTTTGTCTTCATTTCCTGTCAGCGCTTTTATTTTGGTTATCTCCTGCTTTTCTCCCTGAGTGCTGTTTTCCCCTCAGCTGCGGCTGATTGGCACCTGACCACACCTGGTGTCAATCAGCCGGCTGCTATTTAAACCTGCTTTGTCCTCCAGTCAGGGCTGGAGTATTGTCGATGTCATTGTAATACTTGTCTACTACTTGTCGTTGTTTGCGGTAAGCTGTTCCTGTTTGATAGTTCCTAATAGCTATTTACAGTTTGCTGTCTCCTAGCTCTTTTGTTTCGTGTTTTCCTGTTAGCTAGATCTTGTTAGCCATTAGCTGTTTCCAGTTTTTCTGTTTGCTTGTTCTTGTTTTCAGTTTGGCTATTCCTAGTTCCTGGTTTGTGTTTTACATTTATTTTAGACATTCAATTATGTTTTCCTGCACCAATCCTGCCTTCTCTACATCTTGGGGTTCGTCACCAACATTCTGTGACAGAATACTCCAGCCTAACACGAACCCTGCAGAGATTACGATGGCGGAGAGGCTTGACAGGATTCTTGTGATGATGGCTAAATTGAAGAATAGTTCGGCCTCATTTCAAGCCCTCTCCCACCCGTCCCTTTCGTCTGTGGGCCTATCTGGGGACCTCTGGGATCCGTCCCTTGAGGGGGGGTGCTATGAGTAGCTGTGCAGCTGGGGAGGCACAGCTACTCCTCACCCCTGTGGGTCTGCAACAGACGCCACCATGCAGTCCGGTGGGCCAGCAGACGCCGCCACCATGCAGTCCGGTGGGCCAGGTTACACACTGAGAAGTGTAGAGGGAAGCACGTTACAGCAGGAAGTAAGCCCTTAATAATAAGAAAATAAGTAGATTAATACGAGTTAGAGAGAGGATAATTCAACTGTTGGTGTTGATACCAAAGGTGGTATATGATTGTTACTCTATATTTTTATTTTCTCAAAATCATTTAGTCTTGTTTACAAATTCAGATAATAGTTCCCTGGACTCAGGAGGACTAAAACGTTTAAACAAGTAGTAGAGTTTGTTTTTGTTTACTTATTGTGTACTAATGACTTTGTTTTGATCCAACTTGATCATATTTAATGAAAGGAATAAATAAGTAGTTTAAATATTGTGTTGATATTGATAAACTGTCAATTGTATTCACCATCAATACATTGAAACATGTACAGTTGATACAAGTGATCCATAGTGGTATCAGTCCATCTCACTCCCGGATGATCGATATCAGAATCGGCATCATAAAACCCTGATCGGATTGTTCCTATTACTACAAAACCTAAAAGCAGTGAAGTTGGCACGTTGTGTACCGGTAAATGGTAAATAAAAACAGAATACAATGATTTGCAAATCCTTTTCAACTTATATTCAATTGAATAGACTGAAATGCTAAGTCATTCACAAACAAGGATGGGGTGAGGGTCACTACTTTGTGAACAAATGCCTGAGCAAATTGTTTAAGAACAACATTTCTCAACCAGCTATTGCAAGGAATTTAGGGATTTCACCATCTACGGTCCGTAATATCATCAAAAGGTTCAGAGAATCTGGAGAAATCACTGCACGTAAGCAGCAATGCCTGTGACCTTCGATCCCTCAGGCGGTACTGCATCAAAAAGCGACATCAGTGTGGAAAGGATATCACCACACGGGTTTAGGAACACTTCAGAAAACCACTGTCAGTAACTACAGTTGGTCGCTACATCTGTAAGTGCAAGTTAAAACTCTACTATGCAAAGCCAAAGGCATTTATCAACAACACCCAGAAACACTTCGCTGGGCCCGACTTCATCTAAGATGGACTGATGCAAAGTGCAAAAGTGTTCTGACGAGTCTACATTTCAAATTGTTTTTGGAAACTGTGGACGTTGATTTTGTAATAATATTAATAATAATACACTTTGCCACCTATTACACAATTATGGTATGCCTGTTGATTTTCTTAGAATATTCAAAACTTCTAAAAAATACTGCATGGGGTTGTTTTTAGGCGGTAAATATAAAAATGGACTCCAAATCTTTTGGACACCGCTGCAGTCGGCTTTTCATGCCAAGATGGACACTTCGGCACCATTCCCCCAAATGCTCATTTTCCATATTAACATTGGTTGTGTATAGACATTGGCAACATTTAAAAGCGGATTAAAAAGATAAAAATAAAAAAATAAAAAAGATGAAAATGTTTTAAAAATCTATTTTGAGTTCAATTTGATGGCTTTGTACTAAAACAAATTTGCAACAAATTAGTTGCTCAATAATGTATTTATCTTAGTGCAAAATAGATTCAAGACTAGCACAAATGCTAACATGTATATAAATCATCATGTTCCTATCAGTGGCGGAACAGGATGGGGCTTGAAATACATTTCTATGCAAAGCGCCCTGTCATTGATGAATATATTTTTTTTTTTTTTACATTCTCGTCCTTCTGGTACTGGGGCGTGTCATGCTGACTCAGGCCCATCCCGACAGTGCCGGAGTCAGGAATGTTTACCAGGCTGGGGCACAGATCAGCGCGCACACGCCGGCCAAATACGCCGCCCTGTAGGTGTGAAGTGGGCGCAGGCACGGCACCGTTGGCCCCGAGTGGAAACACACCTCCTCTAAAAGGGATGCAAGGAAAGAGGAGGGCTCGCGCCAAAAGGGTTTTCCGCAAAGCAAACACTGGTTAGCCTCGAAAATGTAGTGTGGGGAGTGACCGCAGTCGCTTCTAGAAAATAGCCATGTCTGCCTCAGGGTGAAGCAATGTAGTGTGTGTGAGTGCGTGTGCGTGTGTGTGTGTGTGTGTGTGTGTGTGTGTGTGTGTGTGTGTGTTCTTGTATTTCTACCCTTCTTGAGACATCAACAAGGAACAGTACCTTCCATATGAGGAGGTGTGAACAAATTAGGACATGAATCATGGTCCCAATACGGAAAACCATTGCATCTATTAGAGAATGTCTAATTTGACCCCTGGTGGTGAAATCAATCAAATAGACTGTGTGGCGGTTTTAAAAGTGCTCCCCCTCTGGTCAACATATGAAATAACAAGTGTGTGTAAAAATTTGAAGTGCTACCCCTCTGGTCAACATATGAAATAACAAGTGTGTGTAAAAATTTGAAGAGCTCCTCCTCTGGTCAACATATATAATAACAAGTGTGTTAGAAATTGAAATGTGCACCCTTTGGCCAAAATTAATTAAAAAAAATAAAATATTTATAGAGACATATTGAAATAACTTGAAGTAAATAATGAAGATTAAAAACTGATTACAAACAATAACTTCAACAAAAAAACAAAAACTAAAAGTTTACCTTTTTTATATTTATCAATGTTGTAAATACAAATCTCTATATATCTAGAAAGGGTGGTCCTAAGAGGTAGGTATTTTTCGGTGGTCTTAAGAAGGTAACAAATACAAGCGTGTGTGTGTGTGTGTGTGTGTGTGTGTGTGCGTGGGTGTGTGTGTATGTGTGTGTGTGTGTGTGTGTATGTGTGTATGTGTGTGTGTGTTTGTGTGTGTGTGTGTGTGTGTGAAAAAGTGTTTAATCCAGGGGTGTCCAAACCTTTTCCACTGAAAAATCAAAGGATGTGGAACCATTTTGATATGTTTCAACATTAAAACCAATACAATATATTGATTTGTTTTAACCTTTAGGGCTCCCCTAGGAGGGTTACCATGAATAGATTAATCGTCATGGACCCCGACTTAAACAAGTTGAACTTAATCGGGTGTTACCATTTAGTGGTCAATTGTACGGAATATGGACTGTACTGTGCAATCTACTAATAAAAGTTTCAATCAATCAATAAATCAAACCCCTCACATTTGGTAAATGTTAAACATCCTGTGGACCAGAAAAGTTCGCAGTCATAAAGGTTTTAATTTTTTTTTAAATTATACTTTTGATGCTTAAGTCTGGAGATCAACTTCAGCTCTCTTTGTCGACGAAAGTTCGACTTCCTTTCAAATTTAATTTCATGCCCTTTTTGTCAAAGAAAACCCAGTTTTTTATGGCAGAAGCACAACATGTTCAATATTTCAAAGTGGAATATTTGATGAGAAGTTATTTGAGGCTTTAATAGGTCAATAATTCAAATTGATTTTGATTCATTATTATTTTTAGAGCAATGACAGGTTTTTTTTCTTTAAAAAAATCACTAAAAGTTTTGGGGATCCAAAAGGATCCCACTCTTAAGAGTGTTAATAATAAGTCAGATATACATATTTTTAATTTCAATGCTAGAATATCTACATCAACTTATAAATATAAATAAATAAATAAACTTGCTCTATCTGTTGATAAAAGTTAGATTTTTTCCCCCAAGTTGTATGCCCTTTTTGACAAAGAAAACCCTGTTTTTTATGGCAAAAACAGAAAATATTCAATATCCCCCCAATTTTTTTTTCAAAGTAGAATATTTGATGAGAAGTAATTTTAGGCTTTAATAAGTCAATAAGTCTTAACATTGATTGTGAGTCATTATTATTTTTAAAGCAATGACTGGTTTGAAAAAAAAAATATGGGGATTGAAAAGGGTCCCACTCATAAGGGTTTTAAGAAAAAGTCATATGTGTATTTTTTTGTTTCAACGCTAGAATCTCTACATCAACTTTAGATCCATCCCTTAATTAAACTTTGTATTCATGCTCTTAGTCAAAAACCACCTTGGTTTTGATACGGCAAACACACACAATATGCACAATTTTTTATCCATCCATTTTCTACCGCTTGTCCCTCTCGTGGTCGCCGGGGTGCTGGAGCCCAGGTGCTCTCAGGCATTTAATGTGAAATAATGGGATCCTTGAATAATTTAGTCATTCATAACAACATTTATTTTGATTCATTATTATTTTTGCGCAATGACAGGTTTAAAAAATAATACACTAAAGGTCTTGAGGCTTTAATAGGTCAATAATCTGCGATGAGGTGGCGACTTGTCCAGGGTGTACCCCGCCTTCCGCCCGATTGTAGCTGAGATAGGCTCCAGCGCCCCCCGCGACCCCAAAGGGAATAAGCGGTAGAAAATGGATGGATGGATGGAGGTCTTGGGGATCCAAAAGGGTCCCACTCATAAGAGTGTGAAGATAATCCATATTGTATGTTTTCTTTACTTACAATGCTTGAATCTCTACATCAACTTCAGATATATTCATCAACTATACGATTTTAATTTATTTTTATATTTTACACTCTTGGTCAAAGAAACCCTTGGTTTTGATATGGCAATTACAAAATATGCAAAGATTTTCCCCAAAACATTTTTCAAAGTGGATTATTTTATGTGAAGTAATTGGAGCCTTGAATAGGTCAATCATTTATTTTAATTCTTTTTTCTTTTTTTTTCAATAAGAAAAACAGCTTTAAATATATATTTTTAAAAAATTCCCGAAAGGTCTTGGGGATCCAAAAGGGCCTCACTCAGGAGAGTGTTAAAGGGGAACTGCACTTTTTGGGGGAATTTTGCCTATCGATCACAATCATTATAATATATAATCATTATTTATTTATGCTTACATTGCTACGCACTTCAGACTTGCGGAAACAAACGTGAGTGTGTTTTCTAATCATGGCAGCCTCTGTAACAAACAACAAAGATGACTATTTTTTGGACAAATACGGATTTACAACCTTATCTTTTTGAAGCTGAATATACTGAGGATGAACTGCTGCTCATAGAAGCGAACACGAACATAGGGTGAAACGTTGGAGCGGGCGGAGGATGAGAGAGTGAGGTCGGCGTGACTTGCGGGTATACATGTGGAACTTGGAGCCCAGCTATGCCGACATAAATGGAGTGCTTACCCAAAATAAACTAGAAGAAAATGTCCCTGGCCAGCTGGGCCATCGACTGAGTCACTATAATATGAGAATGCTAGCAGCACATCATGCTATTGTTAGTACAACTACATACATTGTGTACTAGCTGTGTACTAACAAAACATGAAATGTGGACTGATACTTTACAGTATTGTAATATAATTGTTCATGTTTTTCAGTCAGTACAGATTGGTGTCCTATCTCATTGTGTTGTGCATTACAAACTGAAAAGCCATTCAGGTGTTGACGCAGTAGCTAGCTTACCTCTTGCCGTAGCTAGCTTACGGCTGATGGCGTAGCATGTCGCCGCAAGGTGATGTGTTACTACGCTAGAAAAGGAGTTCCTTTTTTTTAGTATAGTATTTTTAGAATGTTAAAAAATTCTCTGCGGGCTGCAAATGGCCCCAGGGCCGCACTTTGGACACCCCTGGTGTATGATTCCAGACAGCTGAAGCCATGACTGATTTACTGGCAGAGCTCCAGGCTGCATGAGGTTTGATTTCCTCCCCAAAAAGGGGATGGTGGTTAGGGTATCAATTACAGAGAGGCTGCTCACTCATCATCCTCGCTACGCCTGCATGCTCCACTGCTATTCATGCTCCCTTGCCAGAATCACAGAAGCAAAATAAAAAAAAGGTGTGTTTTGTTGCCTGCTGTCAGCTCTTTTCTATTGTTTATGGCATTCTTTGTCGGCTGTAAAACTTTAGGCATCTATCAGAAACCTGAACGTGTGGATGAATGTGTTGTTTAGGACATCCATCCATCCATCCATTTTCTACCGCTTGTCCCTTTTGGGGTCGCGGGTTCTACTCTATTTACATGCAAGACTATGTGTCAGAACAGCTTTTTGCTGCTCGGGCCCAAATTATTCAGCACGTGCAATGTGATTTATCAAGGCTGAAACTACTCTGCGGGCGACATTTTGCGTCTTTATTTAGCACGTCTGAAGAGTACATGCAAACTGACAGAGTTACGCTACCGGCTGAGAGAAAGGAGGCGATTGAGATGCAAAGACAGAAGGTGGACCGAAAATCTTGCACACGTGTCAACATATATGGACCGTCAAAAATAAAAATATTAGACATATCGCCTATTCAGCACTTTTTAGAGGCGGTATAGTAACGAATATGATTCATTAGTATCGCGGTACTATACCAATACTACAATACTACATTTCTATCCTTTTCAGTATTTTATTGAAAAAAAAAAACAGCATACTGACACCATACTTATTTTGATTATTGTTTCTCAGCTGTTTGTAAATGTTGCAGTTTATAAATAAAGGTTTATGAAAAAAACAAAATTAAAAAAATTAAAAATTAAAATTGAAATAATAAATGCCTCTGCACATGCGCATAGCATAGATCCGACTAATCGATGACTAAATTAATCGCCAACTATTTTTATAATCGATTTTAATCGATGTAATCGATTAGTTGTTGCAGCCCTAATGTATATATATATATATATATATATATATATATTATTTGTTATATATTGTTGGTCACAAAAAAACATTAATAAAGTTTGGTTCTTTTATGAGTTTATTATGGGTCTAGCAAAAATGTGACCAAATGTGCTGGCTCAAAAGTATACATACAGCAATGTTAATATTTGGTTACATGTCCCTTGGCAAGTTTCACTGCAATAAGGCGCTTTTGGTAGCCATCCACAAGCTTCTGGCAAGCTTCTGGTTGATTTTTTGACCACTGCTCTTGACAAAAGTGGTGCAGTTCAGCTAAAATTGTTGGTTTTCTGACATGGACTTGTTTCTTTAGCATTGTCCACACGTTTAAGTCAGGACTTTGGGAAGGCCATTCTAAAACCTTAATTCTAGCCTGATTTAGCCATTCCTTTACCACTTTTGATGTGTGTTTGGGGTCATTGTCCTGTTGGAACACCCAACTGCGCCCAAGACTCAACCTCCAGGCTGATGATTTTAGGTTGTCCTGAAGAATTTGGAGGTAATCCTTTTTTTTTTTTCATTGTCCCATTTACTCATACTTGCCAACCTTGAGACCTCCGATTTTGGGAGGTGGGGGGTGGGGGGAGTGGTCGGGGTGGGGCGGGGGCGTCGTTGGGGGCGTGGCTAAGAGGGGAGGAGTATATTTACAGCTAGAATTCACCAAGTCAAGAATTTCATATATATATATATATATATATATATATATATATATTTATATATATATATATATACACATATATATATATATATATATATATATATATATATATATATATATATATATATATATATAAATATATATATATATATATACATATATATATATATATATATATACTGTATATATACAGTTATATATATATATATATATATATATATATATATATATATATATATATATATAATAAAATAAATAAATATATATATATATATATATATATAGCTAGAATTCACTGAAAGTGAAGTATTTTCTTATATATATATATATATATATATATATATATGTATATATATATATATATATATATATATAATAAAATAAATATATATATATATATATATATAGCTAGAATTCACTGAAAGTGAAGTATTTTCTTATATATACATATATATATATATATATATATATATATATATATATATATATGTATATATATGTATATATATATATATATAAGAAGTACTTATATATATATATATATACACATATCAATCTATCTATCTATAAAGAGGGACAGAGACAGCGCACAGTGCATGTGGATCACATGTTACCATGGCGAGAAAACATGGAGAGGCTGCCAGTTATATAGTCTCCACCAGTTGCAGAAAATGTGCCATCAGTACAATTGGACAGTGCTGTTTCAGTTCCATCACCAGGACCATCAGTGAGTCAGACACAAACTAGTGTCATCATCAGGCCCGGCCCTAACCAATCTGGCGCCCTAGGCAAGATTTTAGGTGGCGCCCCCCCCCCCCCCACATCGGCAGTGAAGTGTATATACTCACAAGAACCCGAATAGCTTTGTCTTTGACTTTTTTTTTTACTTACAACTATACCTAATATATAAAGGGGTGGAAAAGTGACTATTACCTGCAGGGCAAACATTAGCTAACCAGAAGGCAATAATGTAAACAAAAAACACCTGCTTAAGAGATCTAATACAAATGTCCCTGAGGAATGTAAGGTGGGAGTACTGTAATTACCTAACGTTACATTATTATTTTCCATAACAATTTAGCCCCCTCCACAATATTAACCCGACGTTAAAACAGAACTAGCTATTTATTGATTAGCAATTGCCGAATCATGTAACATTAGCTTAATGCTAAAAAGCCAGGTTACTATCACATTCTGTAACAGACAAATAATTTCATGTAGGCTAACGTTACCTACCTGCTACCTCTGTCTTTTTCTCGTTTCTCCTCCTCTTCTTTTCTCTTTTTTCTTCCCTGGGCACCTGACAGTTTTGGCCGTTTTGACATCTTGTGTTGATTTTTTGATGTGGTGACGTCCAAAAAGAGTCATGATACGGGAAGGGAGGGGGCGCACCGTGCGGGGGGAGGAGGGGGGGGCGTAATGTTGTAACAAATAATATTTCTATTAAATAGGCTTTACTTTGCATTTTAATTAACGTGAGATTATTTTTTGTATTTAGAAATAATAGTAACAACTTTTTTTTCTCTTTTTTTTTTCTCCAACATTTGTGGCACTGGCATGGCGCCCCCTGATGGAGGGCGCCCTTAGCATTTGCCTATACGGCCTATGCCACGGGCCGGCCCTGGTCATCATTGAACCAGATTCAAGGGCTGCTGAGTTGCCATCATCAGAACCCAGATCACCCACAACAAAAACCCCACCAGTGATCCGCAGGTACCCAGAAAGGTTTCGAGTACCACCAAAAAAACTGAATCTCTGAAGACAGTATAAAAATCTGTGTTAAAGATGTACAAATACTGTTTGTATAATAAGCATGTTATTGTTTACAAATGAGGGTTAAGAGTTCAGTACTAAAAAAAAAAGAAAGAATGTGGCTTAAGTACAGTTTTTTAATTGAGCTGCTGCATTTTTTGGTTGGGTTGTTTATTTCTTTTGAGTAACTTCTACAATTCTAAAAGGGGAGGAATTTAATAGAGTGATCTATGTTTGTCTGTTGCCATCTCTTGGTGAATGTTGGCTATAGCGTACTGGGGTTACTTTTTGGTTGGCCAACGATTTACGTGGTGTTGCGCACCTGACGTCAAGTGTGTGAGTCTGTTCTGAAGTCTACAGTAAAGAGACGTACTTCATTCCCTCGCCTGTTTATTGCCTCCAACTCAATATATTACAACAACATTGCTCCATGCGGACCTGGAGGGTCTTGGGTAGACAAACTCCCTTGGGTGATACTGGGGCTTCGGACTGCTCCCAAGAAAGACATGCAGTTTTCCTCGGCAGAGTTGGTGTATGGCCAGCCTTTGCGAGTGCCAGGTGACTTTATTCCTAGCACTACGGCACCTCGGTCCGCCGGTGAGCAGTCTCCTCGATGCCGCCAAGGGTTTTGCCCCTATCCCCACTTCCCAACACGGCCTTATGCCGTCTCATGTTCTTGCTTTGTTGCGAAGAGCGGCATTTGTTTTTGTTCGCCACGACGCCCACCGCGGCCACCTTCAACCTCCTTACGATGGGCCATTTCACGCCCTGGAGAGCGGAGACAAGCATTTCCTGTTATATATCGGGGGTCGGTCTAAAAGAATCACGGTGGAACGGCTTGAAGCGGCCCACTTGGAGCTTAGTCAGCCGGTTACCACGGCCATATCCCCGCGCCGGAGTCGTCCGCCCGCTTTCCATAGGCCCCATGACAATGTTTTGCATCCTTCTACGCAGACCCCCAGGACCTTCGAGAGTGCAGATGCCCTGCTGGCCCCCCCCTGCTGACTCCCCGGCGTTGGTACCAGTCTGGCGCACCCGGTCTGGTCGGGCCGTCCGTGCCCCTGTCCATTGACTGTTTAATTTTTTTTTGTGATGCTCCCTGTTTATAAATCAGAGCACAAAGTATAACTGTGCAGTAAATGAGTGTCTCCATGGTGAAAGCCATGTCGTACACGCAAAAACCTAATTTATATGAAGCGGTCTGCACCAGTCGTCAATTGCACACAGTCTTAGTAGATCACACGCAACATGCACACTATTTTTCAGTGCCTGCTGTTTGGTTCTTAGTAGACCAGGCCCGACATATAAAGTGAAACACTAATAATGCGACAACAGACATATTCCACACTTCAGCAGCTAAAAGCATCTAGATCGACTATACTGTTGGGATGTTAAAAAACATGCATCAAACTAAATTCAAGTTTGATTCAAACTAAATAAAAATACATCACATATATCCTAAAGGTTGTTGGTTTGTTGGGCAGACATAGTTCAGTTTTTCAGTTGTTTTTTCCAACCATGTGCATCACAGATAACTTCACAATTAATATAAAACTGAATACAAGTTAGGTACAGAGTAGGGTTGTCCTGATACCAAAATGTATTTCGATAATTTTCTAAATAAAGGGGCCCACAATAAATGTCATAATTGGCTTTATTTTAACAAAAAATATTAAGTTACATGAAACATATGTTTATTATTGCAATTAAGTCCTTAAATAAAATAGTGAACATACTAGACAACTTGTCTTTTAGTAGTAAGTAAACAAACAAAGACTCCTAATTAGTCTGCTGACGTATGCGGTAACATATTGTCATTTATCATTCTATTATTTTGTCAACATTATGAAGGACAAGCTGTAAAAATGGATTATTAATCTACTTGTTCATTTACTGTTAATATCTGCTTTTTTTCTGTTTTAACTAGAGATGTCCGATAATGGCTGTTTTGCCGATATCCGATATTCCGATATTGTCCAACTCTTAATTACCGATTCCAATATCAACCGATACCGATATATACAGTCGTGGAATTAACACATTATTACGCCTAATTTTGTTGTGATGCCCCGCTGGATGCATTAAACAATGTAACAAGGTTTTCCAAAATAAATCAACTCAAGTTATGAAAAAAATGCCAACATAGCACTGCCATATTTATTATTGAAGTCACAAAGTGCATTATTTTTTTTAACATGCCTCAAAACAGCAGCTTGGAATTTGGGACATGCTCTCTATCAGAGAGCATGAGGAGGTTGAGGTGGGTGGGGTTGAGGTGGGGGGGGGGGGGGGGTGTAGGGGGTAGAGGGGGGTGTATATTGTAGCGTCCCGGAAGAGTTAGTGCTGCAAGGGGTTCTGGGTATTTGTTCTGTTGTGTTTATGTTGTGTTACGGTGCGGGTGTTCTCCCGAAATGTGTTTGTCATTCTTGTTTGGTGTGGGTTCACAGTGTGGAGCATATTTGTAACAGTGTTAAAGTTGTTTATACGGCCACCCTCAGTGTGACCTGTATGGCTGTTGACCAAGAATGCCTTGCATTCACTTGTGTGTGTGAAAAGCCGTAAATATTATGTGATTGGGCTGGCATGCAAAGGCAGTGCCTTTAAGGTTTATTGGCGCTCTGTACTTCTCCCTACGTCCGTGTACACAGCGGCATTTTAAAAAGTCATAAATGTAACTTTTTGAAACCGTTACCGATAATTTACGATATTACATTTTAAAGCATTTATCGGCCGATAATATCGGCAGTCCGATATTATCGGACATCTCTAGTTTTAACATGTTCTATCTACACTTCTGTTAAAATGTAATAATCACCTATTCTTCTGTTGTTTGATACTTTACATTAGTTTTTGATGATACCACAATTTAGGTATCGCTTTGATATTCAGTAGTTGAGACCAAGTAGTTCCAGGATCATTCATTGGTCATGTCTAAAGTTCTCATGTGTCCAGGGAAATTTATAAACATAATATACATTAAAAAAAAAAAAAAAATGAAAAAAGTTCATTAGTATCGACTAGATACGCTCCTGTACTTGGTATCATTACAGTGGATGTCAGGTGTAGATCCACCCATGGCATTTGTTTACATTCAGGGGGGCTAGCTTGCTGTTAGCTGTGAGCTATTGTATCCTCCTAGGGTGTGTAGTGAAGCATGTTTAGCTATTCCTCGTCCTGCAGTGATAATGATACTTGTATGAAACTTACTTTATTTGTCACCATGGAGGCCAGGATTAGTGATTTAGAAGTAACTAAAACACTCCTGACTGCAGATGGATGTTAACTGCTAGCTAGCCATGTCTTAAAGCACCTCTTCCTGAGGGCGTTTCAGTGTTATAACTTCACCTTTATCTTTACTTTATAGGCCAAAATGCGTCAGTTCTGCCTTTTCTGTCTAAACACTGTGTCTGCTTGTAAGTACTCCGTGTGTTTGCGCTGCCGAATATGCTCCTCTGCTCTGCTCGTAAAACCAGCAATGTCTTGACGTGACGACGCGTCGTCATGCCCGTAAAAAAAAAAGGGGGGCGGGGATCGGTACTTTTTAGAGGCGGTATAGTACCGAATATGATTCATTAGTATCACGGTACTATACTAGTACCGGTGTACCGTACAACCCTAGTACAGAGTACATTCTTGTATTCACAATCAATATAAAACTGAATATATGTTAGGTACAGAGTCCATTCAGGTATTCTACTTGGTCAGCACAATTCATCCAGCAGCTGTGTTGTTCATCATTTCTTGGAATTGAGGGACATTCTTCATTGGGGAGCAAGGAGTGAGTAACTCTGCAAAAAGCAAACTGTCTCACACACACACACACACACACACACACACACACACACACACACACACACACACACACACACACACACACACACACACACACACACACACACACAGGCCTCTAATTGCGTAGCTGAGCCATCTGTCTCTCAGCAGGAGGTCCTTGTTACCTGTTGTCCAGCTCATTCACATCACCGTCTCAGTGCCAGAAGATCCTTTTCACCAGTTTGTTCTCTCAAGGCTCCCAAGAAAAGAAGAATTTCCCACTTAAAAAAAAGGCGGTCCAAGACTTTTACTACTCTGACCAAGTCAAAAACAATAAGGCAAACTTCCCCATGATCACTTTCTTGTAGAACCGTGCCATTTGGTGCATGTGCCAACATCTAAAATGATGTATAAAGCAAACTATAAGCCAAGAATGTGCAACAATTATTCTTAACAAAAGAAGAAATATAACCTTAGAGGGAAATCTCATTTAAAATATGTGTATGCGCGTACAACACTTAAAACCTTTAGCATATCTGTATGTGGAATTCAATGATGGAATGGATTAAGCAAAGAAATCCAAAAAAGCACTAATATGATTCAGTTTAAGAGACTGTTCAAACTACAAGTGTTTACAAAGTACACAGAACAAGAATTATGATGAACATCTTGAACCTTTTTTTTCCCAAATAGATTATTTATGTATTTAATATTTACTTTCTTACTATGGTAGATTATCTATGGCTTCACTGTTCTGTTATAGAGAACAAGGAAATGGGATGCAATTGCTATGGGAGTCAAGGGACTTCCAGTATTAGCGTCTACTTTCATTCTTGAACGATACACGAGCCTCCAGCTAGGTGGCAGCACTGCTCTAATTAATCAACAGGCTCATGCAGGAAATATGAGCGAGTGTATTGGTTGCACCTTATACTTGCATACATGCTTTAAAGTTGTACACACGTCTTCAGCTAGGTGGCATGTAGGTGCCAGCAACTCATAGTGTGGTTTGTACAGATAAATAAATACATATCAGCAGGTTCTCAATTGTATTTCAATTTGTGGAAAAAATGAATAAACATCTTTGAGAAGTACTGCTTTAAATACAAAAAATATTCATAAAGGCCATGAAATAATGAGTGTTCTTACTTTGTGAAAGTTCACTCATCAAGGGGGTTCTGTAACGTTATAATTGAGGGTATACTGTATTACTGTACATTTTAGTTACAGGCACCTTTCTACAAACTTAAAGTCACCATTAAAAAAAATAAAATTTAAGATAACATCAATTGAATTAAAAGTGAAATTGGTCATTTTTGTAAAAAAAAAAAAAGATTGACACATTAATGCCTGAAAAAAAAAACAAGGAACAAAAAACAAAACACATTCAAATGTTTGACAAAAGTGTGTTAAAAGTGTATCTGGGTACATACCAAATTGTATTTTAATTGGAATTACAGCAAGTTAAATCAGTTTATTGTTTTCTTGGGAGAAAAATAAAGTGAGTTTTAACAGCCAGGAAGACAAATAATTTTGTCTTCAGGGTTTTTCCCATCCATCCATTTTCTACCACTTGTTCCTTTTGGGGTTGCGGGGGGTGCTGGAGCCTATCTCAGCTGCATTCGGGCGGAAGGCGGGGAACACCCTGGACAAGTCGCCACCTCATCGCAGGGCCAACACAGATAGACAGACAACACCCACATTCACACACTAGGGCCAATGTAGTGTTGCCAATCAACCCAGGGTTTCGCGCAGCATTTTGTTGTTAAGGCGGCCGCCTTAACAACAAAGAGCCACCGCCTAAACTAACGTCTTAACAAGATCTCCAGCTGTCATGATCCATAGTCTGAATCATGTTTTCTGTTTTTGGTTCGTTTTGGACTCCCTCAGTTCCTGGTTGTGCACTTCCTTGTTTGAGTTTGTTACCATGGTTACGTATTATTTTCACCCTCCTCTGTTATTCGGGAAGCTGTGCTGGTGGGGTGGCTCAGCTGCGCCCAGCCAGGCAGCAACCTCCGACCCGTCCACCACCATCAGTCCATCGGCATGCCAAGCCGCAAACCCCAGCCCGGTCCTCTCCGCCATCTGAACCCGCTGCTCCTCAGCTAGCATCTGAACCCGCAGCACCAAGACAAGCTCCTGTCGCCGCAGCAAGGAAAGCTCCTGTCGCCGCAGCAAGGCAAGTTCCTGTGGCTCCAGTTCCAGTTCCAGTTCCAGTTCCTGTGGCTCCAGTTCCAGTTCCAGTTCCAGTTCCAGTTCCTGTCGCTCCAGTTCCTGTCGCCCCAGTTCCAGTTCCTGTCGCTCCAGTTCCAGTTCCTGTCGCTCCAGTTCCTGTTGCTCCAGTTCCAGTTCCTGTCGCTGCAGTTCCTGTCAATCAATCAATCAATCAATGTTTATTTATATAGCCCTAAATCACAAGTGTCTCAAAGGGCTGCACAAGCCACAATGACATCCTGTCCCTGCAGTTCCTGTCGCTCCAGTTCCTGCCGCTCTAGTTCCTGTCGCTCCAGTTCCTGTCGCTCCAGTTCCAGTTCCTGTTGCTCCAGTTCCAGTCGTTTCAGTTCCTGTCGCTCCAGTTCCTGTCGTTCCAGTTCCTGTTGTTCCAGTCGCTCCAGTTCCTGTTCCTGCACCTCGGCCGACACCTGTACCTGCACCTCGGCTGACACCTGTTCCTGTACCTGCACCACGGCAAGCTTCGCCGCCTGCCGAACCCACGCCTGACTCATCTGTCGCTGCTTCTACGCTTGCCTCGTCCGCTACTCCCACGCCGACGCCGACGCGCCCCCCGCCCCCGTCAGCCAGGAATGTGGCCTTTCCGTGGTCGCCCACCTTGCCAAGTACAGCGGCGTTCAATACGTTGCCGCCACCTGACTCTCCCTCGCTGGTTGCGGGGATACTTAGTCTGGCGACCCACCGCCAAGTCCTCCCTCCGCCCTCCCGTGACTTTTGACCCTGCTTGGTTTTTGTCTTTTTTTGGGACATCTGGGATCTATCCTTAAAGGGGGACTCTGCCATGATCCGTGGTCTGGATCATGTTTTGTGTTTTCGGTTTGTTTTGGACTTCCTCAGTTCCTGGTTGTGCTTTTCCTTGTTTGAGTTTGTTACCATGGTTACGTATTATTTCCACCTGCCTCTGTTATTCGGGAAGCACACCTGTGCCTAATCAAGAGACATTATTTAAGCCTGCTTTTCTGTTCACTCGTCCTGGCTTCCTTCTTTGCGGTAAGCAACAGTCACGTTTCTGTATTCTTGTTCTAGACTCTGTGCCGAGTTGTCAGACTCTGTGCTAAAGTTGTTGCCTTAGCTTCCCGTGCGTTCGGCACGCTTTTCTTTTTCTTGTTTTCTGTTTGGCTATGACTTATGTTAAATAAACCATCTCTTACCTTCACGTTTTCGTCTGGAGTGTCCATTTGCATCTTGGGAGAACAAAACCTGCATCATCATGCGCCCCGATCGTGACACCAGCCACACGTGCGCATGTAAAAAACTATCTCTGTCCCCAAGCAAACGAATACACTGAGTGTCATACGCATACCAAAATACTGGGGGCGCTGTATGCTAGAACTTAAGACCATTTTAGCCAATCAGAAACATCCAAAACGTCATTTCCGGAGGCGGCATATAGCAAAAATGGCGGTTCACGGCAAGAAAGAATTATATATGTGGACTGACAGAAAAATAGAGCTACTTTTAAGCATCATTTTGGAGTTTAAAGTTAACAAAACTCAACATAGTGTTGACTGGGAAACTTGCCAGTCCAAGTATGGTGACATTCTTACCCTATTTTGGAACGTTACGGACTTCGAGGGACATCTGAGGAATTTCCTCATCGGAAAGAGGACATTACAAAAACAACTATCGCCACTAAACTGAAAGTGATTGGTGGAAAGTACAGACAAGCAGTGGATGCAGGTGGAAGAAGTGCTTACGGTAGAGTTGTTTTGCTGTACTTCCAACTATGCCAGCAGATCTGGGGTGGTTCTCCATCAACTACATCCATTAAATTTGGAATACAAGCTCTCACAGGAGTTCAGATTCTCCATTCACCCTTGACAGCCAGGTCACAGACAAAGATATGCCAAATGATGTACAAGAGCAGCAAGATTCCAATCGGAGCAATCCACAATCTTCTGTGGTGAAAGAGAGTAGAGCTCTACTTCAGGTATGTGGGTGCTAACTTCACTGCTCGGAAGTAATATTGTTAAAAGGCAGATAGATGGGGCATCAAAACCTGCAATTACAAATGCTCTCAGATGACCACTTTCAACAATGTGTAATCAGATTTTGCCCATTTGTTTGAATATGATCATTGTTTGACAACAGTGTGACAAAAATACTTGCTTTGGAATCAGAAGTCAAGATGGCAAGCACATATTAAAGTTCAGCTGTTTTAGATGTATTTAAATAGGGTTGTATTAAAAAATGCTTTGAGTAGTTTCTTGTAATAAATGGGTTTTTTTTCTGTCAAAATTAAAATTCCTCAAAGTGCTCTATTGACACACATTGTTTCCAGACAATGTTGAGGGCCATTTGACATGTCACTATCTTACACCTGTGCTAAAGTTGCTTTATCCCAAATAATGTATTCATGATTTTTTGAATGTCATTTTGTAAAAATCCTTATAAAAGGATTTTTTTTTTCACTAGGCAAAACTCAACAGCCACAAGCACGACAGACTAAAACGAAAACTTCCAATGGAGACAAAGTTGCTGAATGCAGTAGAAGAAGATGTCCAGATAAAGAAGAGACTTCTGGACATGATGGAGACATCAGAGAAGCGATCGTCTGACAATTTCAACAAACTAACATCAAATTACTAAGTCAAAATATTGACTTACTATTAATGACATACTTAGTATCTCAGGTAACTAGGACTGTTTTGTGTTTTGTTTATACTTTACGAAAAAAAAAATCGAGATATATATTGTATATCGCCATTCTGCAAATGGAGCGGAAAACACAATTGTAGGCTTCTTTATTTCTCTAATTTTTATTTATTTATTATAAGATATTGTTATTTGGTTATTTTTTAATAAACAATGTGTTCAATGTAATCAGAGTCTGCAGTCTATTGCCCCCCAGGCTGTGGTGGCAGCGATGAGGTGGAGACGTGATGGCGACAGGCCGAGTTACACTGTTCCTTCCACCCACCCCCTTCCCCGTCCTGCCGCCTATCCCGGGCGACGCCCCCTCCCACCACCTTAACGAATACATTTTCTGGGGAAATACTGCAACCTATCCCCAGGTGCAAGTTTTTGGAGGTGGGAGGAAGCCGGAGTACCCGGAGGGAACCCACGCAGTCACGGGGAGAACATCAATCAATCAATCAATCAATCAATCAATCAATCAATCAATGTTTATTTATATAGCCCTAAATGGCGGCGCGCACGGACGCAGCGGCTTACGGCTCTCCATTTCAGTGCTCTTTCTTCCTTCTTTTCTTCTTGTTTTTTTTCCTTTTGTGCACCACCTGTACTGCAAATACCCGGTACACCCGCCAGTCACTCTTGGATATTGGGAACTCGCACCAGATATCTGTTTCGAGCGACTTTCACCACGAGCACAACATCCCAGACGACATAGCGAGAGCACCGGGCTCTCCGTGGTTTGTTGTCGGGTCTGGGAGACGGCGCAAACGGAGGAGGGAGAGGAAGCAGAAGCGTGGCCGCAGGTCCGGCGTCTTGCTCAGGCTTAGGAAACAACCCCACAATCCATCTCTACTGAGCCTGTTCCTCTCCAATGCAAGATCCCTCGTACAGAAGATGGACGACCTGGAGTTACAACTCGCTGGAAACCGCTATGTTCGGGACTGTTGTGCTATGATTATCACCGAAACCTGGCTTCACCCGGAAATACCCGATGCTAGCATGCAGCTAGCCTGCCGCACTCTGCTCCGCCGGGACAGAACTAAGGACTCCGGTAAGAGCAGAGGAGGGGGGCTCTGTATTTACGTGCATGAGAACTGGTGCAACAACGGGACAATCACTGAACAGCACTGTTGCCCGGACGTGGAGTACATGTCTGTTAGATGTCGGCCTTTTTTTCTCCCGAGAGAGCTGTCTGTTGTTATCATCACGGCTGTGTATATTCCACCGGACGCCAAAGTAAACACAGCGCTCTCTCTTCTGCTGAACACCGTCAACGAACAGCAGCGGGCCCACCCCGACGGTGTTCATATCATAGCATGGGATTTTAATAAGGCCAATCTGAAGACTGTACTCCCTAAGTTCTACCAGCACGTGAAGTGTTCTACAAGGGGCAAGAACACCCTACACCACGTACCAACATGAAGCACGCGTACAGAGCTACACCCCTCCCCCAGCTTGGACAGTCAGACCATCTTTCCCTCCTGCTCTCTCCTACCTACACCGCCATCAGACGCCAGGCCAGGCCCATCACAAAGACTGTTATGACCTGGCCTGACGATGCACTCCCCAAACTTCAGGACTGCTTCCAACACACAGACTGGGACCTCTTCCAACAACAGGAGCTGGAGACAGCCACAGGAACGGTTCTGGACTACATACAGTTCTGCATCGGGAATGTGACTGTGGAAAAAACCATCCGGGTTTACCCCAACAAGAAACCCTGGATGACCAGCCAGGTCCGTACACTCCTCAGGGCCCGCGACGCAGCCTTCAGGTCAGGGGACAGGGCACTGTACAGTGCTGCTAGAGCCGACCTGAAGAGAGGGATTAAAAAAGCAAAGGCGGACCACAGGTGGTGCATAGAGTCCCATCTGTCCAGCAATAACTCACCGGAGCTGTGGCGGGGCATTCATGACATCACAAACTTCAGAGGCTGCAATGTGACAACTGCGGATCAGAGTGCGACACTGGCAGCGGAGCTTAACTGTTTCTTTGCCCGTTTCGAAACCCCCCAGCGACACTCATCTGCTCCAGCCCTGCCCCCGCCGCCACCGGGCTTTGGCACCACTCCACTCACTGTACAGGAGCACAGTGTCAGACGAGTGCTCCTGGCTGTGAACCCCAGGAAGGCTACCGGACCAGACGGAGTACCTGGAAAGGTGCTCAGGACGTGCGCCCACTAGCTCGCCCTCCCCCCCTCACCAGGATCTTCAACCTCTCCCTGGCTCAGGCAGTCATCCCATCCTGCCTGAAGTCATCTACAATAATCCCGGTGCCGAAGAAGTCTCCCATCACCAGCCTGAATGATTACCGACCAGTGGCCCTCACTCCGGTAATCATGAAGTGCTTTGAGAGACTGGTACTCCAGCACATCAAGGACCATATCCCTCCAGACTTAGACCCCCACCAGTTCGCATACCGGGCGAACAGGTCCACAGAGGACGCCATCGCTGTTGCTCTCCACTCTGCTCTGAACCACCTGGAGCAGCAGCAGAGCTACGTCCGGATGCTCTCTGTGGATTATAGCTCTGCCTTCAATACAATAATCCCGGACAGACTCTGCAATAAACTGGACACTCTTGGCCTTCCCCCTCTCACAAACGCCTGGATAAGGGACTTCCAATCGGACCGACCCCAGAATGTGAGACTTGGCCCGCACCTCTCATCCTCCCGCACGCTGAGCATCGGCTCCCCACAGGGCTGTGTGCTGAGCCCCCTCCTCTACTGCATCTACACCCATGACTGCAGTCCAGCCCACAGTGACAACCTTACCGTCAAGTTTGCTGACGATACCACAGTGGTCGGGCTCATCTCCAGTAACGAGGCTGCCTACAGGGAGGAGGTCCTGAAGCTGACGGGCTGGTCTTCGGAGAACAACCTCGCTCTCAACACCAGCAAGACCAGAGAGATCATCGTCGACTTCAGGAGGAGCAGCACCGACCCTGCCCCCCTCTACATCAACGGCGAGCGTGTGGAGAGGGTCCACACCTTCAGGTACCTTGGAGTCCACATCTCTAACGACTTTTCCTGGACAGTCAACACCACATCAATCATCAAGAAGGCTCAGCAGTGGCTACACTTCCCGAGAGTCCTCGGGAAGTACAACCTGAAGCCTGACCTGCTGCTGACCTTCTACCGCTCGTCCATCGAGAGCCTGCTGACCTACTGTATTACAGTATAGTATGGCAGCTGCACTGCAGCAGACAGGGAGAGGCTGCAAAGAGTGGTCAAGAAGGCTCAGAAGATCATCGGCCGCCCTTTCCCCTCTCTGATGGACATCTACACCTCCCGCTGCTTCAACAGAGCCAGTGCCATCATCAAGGACAGCACCCACCCTGGCTTTGACCTGTTCCACCTGCTGCCCTCTGGGAAGCGCTACAGGTGCATTAAAACCAAAACAAACAGGCTAAAGAACAGCTTCTTCCCCAGGGCCATAACCACCCTGAACGGACTGCCCCATTGTCCCTCATAACTGCCTTCTCTTCGGTGCAATAACCCATTCCACCAACCACCCTGTTTTTTTCATGTACATATTCATTTCACCCACTGTATAGAGTGTACAGGGTCACATTTGTGGGCCACACCTTTCTTTGCACTTCTATATTTTTTATATTTTTATATATTTACACATTGTTTTCTTGCATGCACACATCGCACTGTATGGAATGGCCTCAATCTCGTTACCCTGCGTAATGACAATAAAGCTGATTCTGATTCTGAAATCACAAGTGTCTCAAAGGTCTGCACAAGCCACAACGACATCCTCGGTACAGAGCCCACATAAGGGCAAGGAAAAACTCACCCCAGTGGGACGTCGATGTGAATGACTATGAGAAACCTTGGAGAGGACCGCATATGTGGGTAACCCCCCCCCCCTCCCTCTAGGGGAGACCGAATGCAATGGATGTCGAGTGGGTCTGACATAATATTGTGAGAGTCCAGTCCATAGTGGATCCAACATAATAGTAAGAGTCCAGTCCATAGTGGGGCCAGCAGGAAACCATCCCAAGCGGAGACGGGTCAGCAGCGCAGAGATGTTCCCAACCGATGCACAGGCGAGCGGTCCACCCCGGGTCCCGACTCTGGACAGCCAGCACTTCATCCATGGCCACCGGACCTGTGTGTCTCCCCCTCCACAAGAGAGAGGGGGGAGCACAGGAGAAAGGAAAAGAAACGGCAGATCAACTGGTCTAAAAAAGGGGGGCTATTTAAAGGCTAGAGTATACAAATGAGTTTTAAGATGGGACTTAAATGCTTCTACTGAGGTAGCATCTCTAACTGTTACAGGGAGGGCATTCCATAGTACTGGAGCCCGAATAGAAAACGCTCTATAGCCCGCAGACTTTTTTTGGGCTCTGGGAATCACTATTAAGCCGGATACAAACTCCACACAGAAAGATCCCGAGCCCAGGATTGAACTCAGGACTACTTAGGACCTTCGTATTGTGAGGCACATGTCACGTTCGGGGCGCATGATGATGCGGGGTTTTGTTCTCCCAAGATGCAAGGGACGACTTGCAGGTAACACTCGATTTAATAATAAAACAACACAAAACAGGTACAAAACAGAAAAACAAACCGACTGAGAAAGGTGCCGAGCGCACCGGAAGCTAAGGCTACATTATAACTTAGCAAAAACTATGACACTTAGCAGGGGCTAGGAGACAAGCAAAAACTTACGTAGCAGTCGCGTGACACAAATAAAGAAACCAGGCTGACTGACTGGAAAAGGCAGGCTTAAATAATGTCAGTGATTACAACAGGTGCGCGTCAGAAACACAAGCGGCAGGTGGAATTAATATGTAACTATGGTAACCAACTCAAAGGTGCACAGACAGGAACAAAATGAGTCCAAGACTAACAGAAAACACATGTGACCCGAAAACCCAAACAGAAATATGATCCGGGCAGTGGATCATAACAGTACCCCCCCCCCCCCCCCCTTAAGGGACAGATTCCAGATGTCCCCTTGAAAAACTAAAACCAACTACACAACAGTTCAAGAGTCAAGGGAGGGCGGAGGGAGGTCTTGGCGGACGGTTGCCAGGCCACGTGTCCCCGAATCCACCGGGGACGAGTCAGGTGGCGGCGGCGAATGGAACGCCGCTGCCGCAAGCGAGGCGGACGACCACGGAAAGGCCACATTCGTGGCTGACGAGGTGGGCGGGAGTGAAGCCAGAACTTCAGCAGTCTTTGAGTCTTACGCCCAATTCGTGGGCGTACAAGAATTAACCCCTGAGAGGGCTGCATGCCGGTGTCTGATGGCTGTTTGCGCAGCTGGCCAGCCCGAGGTAGTGGAGACAACAACGCTGGCGACGAGGAGGGTGGCGGCGCCGTGGGAAGGCCCGCCGTAGACGAGGAAGGAGCAGACGTCGGCGTGGAAGCGGCAGGCATCTTCATCGAGGTAGGCGAGGCCGCAGCAGGAGTCGACGTCGCCGCCGTGGAAGCAGGAGGAGTCGACGTCGCCTTGGAAGCAGGAGGAGTCGACGTCGCCGTGGAAGCAGGAGCAGACGTCGCCGTGGAAGCAGGAGCAGTCGACGTCGCCGTGGAAGCAGGAGCAGACGTTGCCGTGGAAGCAGGAGCAGACGTCGCCGTGGAAGCAAGAGCAGTCGTCGCCGTGGAAGCAGGAGCAGTCGTCGCCGTGGAAGCAGGAGCAGTCGTCGCCGTGGAAGCAGGAGCAGTCGTTGCCGTGGAAGCAGGAGCAGGTGCTGGTGCGGAAACCAGCCTAGGGGCAGGTGCTGGTGCGGAAACCAGCCTAGGGGCAGATGCTGGTGCGGAAACCAGCCTAGGGGCAGGTGCTAGCCGTGACTTAGGCAGAGGTGGCCTGGCTGGAGGTTGTGGCTTGGCTGGGCGCAGCTGTGCTACCCCAGCAGCGGATCATAACAGCACATGCACTAACCCCTGTCCCACCGTGCTGCCCTTCAGGGCTTTTATTTAAAAAAAATACTCAATTATGAGGCACAAACAGCGCGCGGATGTAGGATTTTTTCAGAAATGATTACTGTTACGATGACTGGTATGATGCTAATATTTTTTTTAAGTTAGACAATATAACTCAGGCACCCCACCTTATAATCCGGTAAACTTTTCAAGTTTGCTAAAAAGTTTTCAGCTTTACATTACGTCTTTTTTGCCAGCAGATGACATGGCACCCCAAACCATCACTGATGGTGGAAACTTTACACTAGACTTCAGGCAACGTGGATCCTGTGCCTCTCCTGTCTTCCTCCAGACTCTGGGACCTCGATTTCCAAAGGAAATGCAAAATTTGCATGGTTGGGTGATGGTTTGGGGTGCCATGTCATCTGCTGGTGTCGGTCCACTCTGTTTCCTGAGATCCAGGGTCAACGCAGCCGTCTACCAGCAAGTTTTAGAGCACTTCATGCTTCCTGCTGCTGACCTGCTCTATGGAGATGGAGATTTCAAGTTCCAGCAGGACTTGGCGCCTGCACACAGCGCAAAATCTACCCGTGCCTGGTTTACGGACCATGGTATTTCTGTTCTAAATTGGCCTGCCAACTCCCCTGACCTTAGCCCCATAGAAAATCTGTGGGGTATTGTGAAAAGGAAGATGCAGAATGCCAGACCCAAAAACGCAGAAGAGTTGAAGGCCACTATCAGAGCAACCTGGGCTCTCATAACACCTGAGCAGTGCCAGAAACTCATCGACTCCATGCCACGCCGCATTAACGCAGTAATTGAGGCAAAAGGAGCTCCAACCAAGTATTGAGTATTGTACATGCTCATATTTTTCATTTTCATACTTTTCAGTTGGCCAACATTTCTAAAAATCCCTTTTTTGTATTAGCCTTAAGTAATATTCTAATTTTGTGACACACGGAATTTTGGATTTTCATTTGTTGCCACTTCAAATCATCAAAATTAAATGAAATAAACATTTGAATGCATCAGTCTGTGTGCAATGAATAAATATAATGTACAAGTTACACCTTTTGAATGCAATTACTGAAATAAATCACGTTTTTCAAAATATTCTAATTTACTGGCTTTTACCTGTAATTAATGAAAAACAGTGCAACATAAAAAGGCATTCCTCCTTTCTTTAAACTTGGACCAATGACCATGAATAAAAAACAAATTAAAGTGCAACATAAGAAGGCACATCATCTTCCTTGAAACATAAAGCCTGACATCTGGAGTGATGCTGCTGTCTTCCACACTGGAGCCATGGATTGTAGAATACTTGTTTTCAGTGGCAGGATCATTGACACAGATGGTGAAGTTTCAGTGCTCAGTAGAGATGGAACACTTTTGAGGGGTTTAAGCACCTGGAGGACCTCACCTGCCACTCTCACATCATCATCAGACAGGGTGACATTTGTCTTCAGGGTGTTGTGGGTCAATGCAGAGTATATAGCTGCCTGCTGCTCCAACATATCATAAGTGGAGTTCCACCTCGTTGGGACATCATGTATGAGCAGGCAGCTTTAGCATTTCTTGCTTTGTCTTAAGCACATGAGCAGCTGTTGTGCTTGGGTGGAAGTAAGAAACCTTCCTGATCCTCCCAAAGAGGCGCTCCATCCTATTGACTGAGATTCCCTTCTGTGATGCCAAATTCACTACATGTGCAAAGCACCTATCTGTGGTCCCAGTCCTGCCTCATTCTCTGTAATTATTTGATTTTCGGCATTATCACGTGTGACTGGGATATCTTTATCTTCCAGTCCTCCACTGCTTGTGTCAGTACCTGCGCAAGGTGACTCAAGTAGAGGGGGCGTGTCTTCTCATCTCCCAGTCTGCTGTGATGAAGTGAGCGCTTATAGTTCCGCTGGACGTCCAGCCGTCTGTCATGAGCGCAACAGATGATGCTCGGGATAGTTCATCCACAACTTTTTTCTTCTGCTCATAAAGATCTGGCACAATCTTATTGCTGAAGTGGGTGCGCGACGGGATGTCGTAACGTGGTTCAAGCACGTTCAGCATGTGTTTAAAACCCTCGTTTTGCACAACCGAGTCTGCACTTATAAACACACCGATTCAATGGCGGGGGCGTTCAAGCTCCTCCGTTACTCCGCTCGCCATGACCACGCTGTGTGTGGACTGAACGTGCCAACAACTTTTTTTCCCCACACCCACACCCACACACACATAGACCGCGCCTCTTTTCTTCTCTTCGGCTTGTGACAGAGGAAGATTCAGAAGAACGACACCGCAGCGCTTCTGTTTCTAGCCGATACTACATCAAAAGTAACGTAAAATAACGCAGTAACGCATCATGTAGTAACGGTAACTAAATTACTGAATTAAAAAAAATAACGCGTTAGATTACTAGTTACCGCCGAAACTAACGGCGTTACAGTAACGCGTTACTTTGTAACGCGTTAGTCCCAACACTGGTTACGATGAAGAGTTACGATGCTGTATCGAATCATACGTGAATCGGGATTTTTTTTTCCTAAATATTTGGGTTCAGTGGTGCTTGCAAAAGCAACTTCCTGATAATGACCCTTCGCTAACTTTGCACCTAATGTGCTCGTTTTCCTCCAATAACAGGAAGTTCATTTTCCTGTTCCTCAACGAGCCAACCTCCCCTGACCTTTCACAATAAGAGGTCAGGGCCAATTATAAGCAAGCTGCTAATAGTGCCTTAGTGAGTCCAGATGTTTAGTCCCCGCATTAAAGCGTTCCGAAAAAGTGCTGAAAACAAAGACAAACTGTCCACTGGGCTGCATTAAGTTGGCTCAGAGTTAAATTGGGCCCATTTTGGTCCAACGCTCACACGCACTATGTTATTGTGCTGCCATTATGTCCCGTGTATTAGTCAGAGCACAGAAATACATAATAGAGGTTCAGTGCAAGCTTTATAGGTCATATGTTGCTCATTTACACCAGCATCACACACACACTAATGACATATGACCTTTTCAGATGGAACCTTAAAGGTCAAATGCACTTTTTTGCCTATCGTTCTCAATCAATATGAGAGACAAGATGACAAAAGTTTTTTTTTTCACTTTCTGACATGTAAAAATCGGCTCGTTCTAGGTGGCTAGCAATGCAGCTAATGTTAGCAAACAATTTCACCTCTAAATCACTTTAAAAATGCATTCAAAAACCGTCAACAATACCTGTATAATAACCAGTGTTGGGACTAACGCGTTACTTTCGACGGTAACTAGTAGTCTAAGGCGTTATTTTTTATATTCAGTAACTCAGTTACCGTTAATACATGATGCGTTACTGCGTTATTTTACGTTATTTTTTATATAGTATTGGCTAGAAACTGAGAAGATCTGAGTGTGTTTTATTGGAGAGCCGCAGAAGAGACGCGGGAGAAGAGGCGCACTCTGTGTGTGTGTGTGTTTGCGTGTGTGTGTGTGCGTATGTGCGTGTGTGTGTGTGTGTGTGTGTGTGTGTGTGTGGGTGGGGTTTTGGGGGGGGGGCGTGGTGTGTCTGTGTTTACTAACAAGACATCATGGCGGAGCCAAAGTCGAGTTTCTTAACATGGTGATATTTTCACCACTTTTCTTTTGTCGAAACTCGAGCACAATGAAAATACAATTTTAGTTAAATATACATTATATATCAGTATGGATCAATACAGTCTGCAGGGATACAGTCCGTAAGCACAAATGATTGTATTTATTTATGACAAAAGAAATGAAAATAAATGAATAAATAAATAAATATTACAGTGTGTATATAATACGTTGATGGAGGGTTTTGACGTTTCTTTGAAGGACTTTGAATTAGCTGAATATTTCAAGCGTTTTTCATCATCTTTAAAATAGTAAAACAAAAGACGTGTGTTCTTGTCTCTCATAATGATTGTGAACAATAGGCAAAATTCCAAAAAAAGTCCAGTTCTCCGTTCATATGTATCATTATGGCACATCCACAAGAAGAATTGTATTTTATTTTATTTTTTTTATTTTTTTTTTTAATCGTTAAAAATAAGAATCCTGACAAGAGTCAATCGAAAAGAAAAAAAAATACACCCCTATGGTCCATGTCAATATCGGTGCGTCACATTAGGTTGCTTGGCCCAGCAAAAAGTAGTTCTATATTTTTATAATAACCAAGAAAGAAGGAAGGTTTAAAATGTAGTTCTATATTTTCATAATAACCAAGGCTTGTTATAACTGTGCGACCCAAAAAGTCTTGTTTCCTGCAGAACCGCTTTTAGCTTGAGGTTTTGGAGGGCCGGTTCATGAACCGTTGGTGTGCTTTTTTGTTTGTTTACTGCGGTCTGCCTCCCATAAAAATAAAGTCAGCTGAAGGAGTCGCTCTTCTCCGCCTTGGCCGGCTGTCAAACCCTCAAGAGCCGTCAAGAGGACCGTGGTCACGCTCACCCCTTGCTTGGCCCGCCGTTGGAATTGACAAAAAAACAAAAAAAAACGGCACGCACACATCAACAGGTCGTCACTTGTGATAGCATGAGTAGATGATACACTGCGACCTGGAATTTACATGACATCAGCGGCACCTCAACATGGTAACAACGGTTCTTATGTTTGATATGTAATCACCTCATCTCACACTGGTATATATTTACCTTCAAAGGTGCCATATGTAATAATGTGGCCAGAAATGGTACTGCAATCATGGGCAAAATTATGTAGTCCCCTCCCCCTCCTCCTGACTGAGGTATGGTTATGGATATGGTTATTGTCAGTACTATCAGAAAACAAAGACTAAAACCAACTACAACCAACGCTAGCAATGGTTATACCGGTGGAAATAAGTAGAGCATGCTTAGCAGTCTAATGTATGCCCAAAACTAAAGAGGAGACATTTTACCAAGGTATGCCTATAGGCTACATGAATGAGGAATTATTTAATCATGTGATTTGGTTGTCTCCATATGTTTCACATTGCCATGATGACAGCCGTGCTCATGTTGGAACCCATTTCCTCAGCATATCAGCTAACGGGGGAAATATATGCCCATACTTGCCAACCCTCCCGGATTTTCCGGGAGACTCCCGAAATTCAGCGCCTTTCCCAAAAACCTCCCGGGACAAATTTTCTCCCGAAAATCTCCCGAAATCCATGCGGACCTGAGTGAGGACAGCCTTTTTTCACGTCCGCTTTTCCACAAAATAAACAGCGTGTCTGCCCAATCACGTTATAACTGTAGAATGATCAAGG
This sequence comes from Nerophis lumbriciformis, assembly GCF_033978685.3. Classification (NCBI taxonomy): domain Eukaryota; kingdom Metazoa; phylum Chordata; class Actinopteri; order Syngnathiformes; family Syngnathidae; genus Nerophis; species Nerophis lumbriciformis. Next base: position 22,893,060 of record NC_084571.2, on the reverse strand, counting down.
GCGAGTTCTTGGTTTCTTATGTGGGTTTATTGTTAGGCAGTTTCATTAACGTCCTCCCAGCGCGGTAACAACATAACAACAGCAGTCACGTTTTCGGCTACCGTAAAGCAGTTCGTCTGTCGTAAACAACAATGTTGTCACACGCTTAAACAGGACAATAGTGCGATCTACTGTACATGCATATGTGACAATAACATCTAGGGCTTTTAGAGAGTGCAGTGCACAACTGCGCACACAAGGAGACGAAGCAGAAGAACGAGGAAGATACAGCCAAGGCGACGCCGACGACGAGTAAGATCAATCAATCAATCAATCAATCAATCAATGTTTATTTATATAGCCCTAAATCACAAAAGTCTCAAAGGGCTGCACAAGCCACAACGACATCCTCGGTACAGAGCCCACATAAGGGACGTCGATGTGAATGACTATGAGACACCTTGGAGAGGACCGCATATGTGGGTAACCCCCCCCCTCTCTAGGGGAGACCGAAAGCAATGGATGTCGAGTGCCATAATATTGTGAAAGAACAGTCCTTAGTGGATCTAACATAGTAGTGAGAGTCCAGTCCATAGTGGGGCCATCAGGAGACCAGCAGGAGACCAGCAGGAGACCATCCCGAGCAGCGCAGAGATGTCCCCAACCGATGCACAGGCGAGCGGTCCACCCCGGGTCGCAACTATGGTCACCGGAACCGGAATAACCCGGCGAGGAGGCAGAGGAAAAAAGAAAAGACACAGCAGATCAACTGGTCTAAAAATGGGGGTCTATTTAAAGGCTAATGTATACAAATTAGTTTTAAGATGGGACTTAAATGCTTCTACTGAGGTAGCATCTCTAACTGTTACCGGGAGGGCGTTCCAGAGCACTGGAGCCCGAATAGAAAACGCTCTATAGCCGGCAGACTTTTTTTGGGCTCTGGGAATCACTAATAAGCCGGAGTTCTTTGAACGTAGGTTTCTTGCCGGGACATATGGTACAATACAATCAGCAAGATAGGATGGAGCTAGACCGTGTAGTATTTTATACGTAAGTAGTAAAACCTTAAAGTCACATCTTAAGTGCACAGGAAGCCAGTGCAGGTGAGCCAGTATAGGCGTAATATTATCAAACTTTCTTGTTCTTGTCAAAAGTCTAGCAGCCGCATTTTGTACCAACTGTAATCTTTTAATGCTAGACATAGGGAGACCCGAAAATAATACGTTACAGTAATCGAGACGAGACGTAACGAACGCATGAATAATAATGTCAGCGTCACTAGTGGACACAATGGAACGAATTTTAGCGATATTACAGAGATGAAAGAAGGCCGTTTTAGTAACACTCTTAATGTGTGCTTGTAAGTTCCAAGCCGCAGCTGCGATTGGACCTGGATAGAAGTAGTGGACTATCAATTGCTTGGCAGTGAAGATCTTCCTCAGGAAGCAAAGATTGACCGGTTTTGGGCCATGCTAGGGAGAGATGGAAGATTCCAGACTCTAGTGCATTTGATGAAAGCACTTTTGTGCGTGCCACACAGCAATGCATCATCAGAAAGGGTGTTCAGCATGGTTAGAAAGATAGTGACAGAGAATAGAACAAGGATGGACAATTCAACCCTTAACTCAACAATGAGTAGATGAGTGTTATGTGTGTAAATAAATGAACACTGAAATTCAAGTATTTCTTTTATATATATATATATATATATATACATATATATATATATATATATATATATATATATATATATATATATATATATATATATATATATATATATATATATATATATATATAAAATAAATATATATATATATAGCTAGAATTCACTAAAAGTCAAGTATTTCATATATATATATATATATATATATATATATGAAATACTTGACTTGGTGAATACTAGCTGTAAATATACTCCTCCCCTCTTAACCACGCCCCCAACCACGCCCCCACCCCAACCACGCCACCCACCCCCCACCCCCACCTCCCGAAATCGGAGGTCTCAAGGTTGGCAAGTATGTATATGCCCGTTAGCCTGTATGTCATTGACCGGGCTAGCATGCTAAGCATTACACTAGGAGCGGAGCACCATCCTACTAAGCATTGGTTGCAGGAACATACTAGCTTTGCTTTGCTAGACAAGATCATAGACTGTATTTGACAATATAGTTTACATACCAAATGTCCATTTCCATTTATTACAAGTAATAAGAAAACCTGCCTGACTTACCTATCAAGAAGGAAATTAGCAAGTTTGGCGTCAGATGACAAAATCTTCTCAGAGGAACGTGCTTTATCAGTATTATGCTTCAAACCTGCTTCAAATATCTGTGCGCAACAAAACGGGCTCATTGCAGACATTAATAAACTCATTTTGAGGTGTGTCAACATTTTTTATTTATTTTTTTATTTAATTGTTTAATTAATTTTTGTTTTGTAGGTTTAAGTGTTTTATATATTGTGCTGCTGGTCAATTTCAATGTATTATTATTTAATGAGGGCAGCACGGTGGAAGAGAGGTTAGTACGTCTGCCTCACAATACAAAGTTGCTGAGTAGTCTGGGGTTCAATCCCAGGTTCCGGATCTTTCTGTGTGGAGTTTGCATGTTCTCCCCGTGACTGCGTGGGTTCCCTCCGGGTACTCCGGCTTCCTCCCACCTCCAAAGATATGCACCTGGGGATAAGTTGATTGGCAACACTAAATTGGCCCTAGTGTGTGAATGTGAGTGTGAATGTTGTCTGTCTATCAGTGTAGGCCCTGCGATGAGGTGGCGACTTGTCCAGGGTGTACCCCGCCTTCCGCCCGATTGTAGCTGAGATAGGCTCCAGCGCCCCCCGCGACCCCAAAAGGGAATAAGCGGTAGAAAATGGATGGATGGATTATTTAATGAATTTAAACCATTTTATTTTTTCAGTATTAATTGGTTCAAGTCGGTCAAAAACTCTTTATAGTTTAAACAAGGATTTTTTTTTACTTCCATGCAGGCAAACAAATATATATATATATATATTATAAAGACTATACAGCAATAAGAATAAAGTTAGTATTTGTTGTACAGCAGGAGGGGGATTCATTTGGGTCTCACGTGAGAGGAATATAGGGGGTTAATCATTTTGCAATGCAGTCTGCTGAAAATGATGGAAACACCACTACATAGCAACTGACGCTGTCGTCAAAGTTGGTATTACCACAAAAAAACATTTGAATACATTGAAGTGAAGTGAATTACATTTATGTAGCGCTTTTCTCTAGTGACTCAAAACGCTTGACAAAGTAAAACCCATTATCTAAGTTACATTTAAACCAGTGTGGGTGGCACTGTGGGTAAAGGGTCTTGCCCAGGGACACAACGGCAGAGACTCGGATGGCTGAAGCGGGGATCAAACCTGGAACCTTCAAAGTGCTGGCACAACCACCCTACCAACCGAGCCACGCCGGCCTATTCAACACTTTACTGCCATCCGGCAGCTAAAGTGGATAGTGCACCCCACCCAATTTGTCACGTTTCATGTGTCGGTTAAACCATGGCAAATGAGGCCATATGAATCCCCTTCATACCGTAAGTTGATCAATATTTCTTTCTTTTTTGTGATGCAGAGGTGTACTTATACAATTTTATAGAAAAATTATACTACTTACAGTCACGGCAGAAAGTGGGAGGGCATGAAATGTTGTTGTCTTCCTAGAAGGGGTGTAACAGAAAATAATTGATTGGTATACAATGCGTCCAGAAATCCCATGTGAAAATGATAGAAAGAGAGAAAATGTGGGAAAAGTGAAGTACTGGGATAATTTTGGTAAAAGTTTTTTTTTTTTTAAGTTTTTTATTTGTAATAAATTAGCAACATTTTGGGAAAAAATATTTTCACATTGTCATAATGGGGTATTGTATGTACAAGTTTGAAAGGGTGTGGGGGAAATAATTTATTTTATTTTAGAATGAAGATGTAAAAAAATAATTTGCTTCATATTTTTGACATATTTTCACATTGTCATTATGGGGTATTGTGTGTAGAATTTTGAGGAAAACAATATATTTATTCTATTTCGGAATGAAGCTGTTACATTACAAAATGTGGAAAAAGTGAAGTGCTGTGAATACTTTGGTACAAGTGACTTTTTTGTTTTTTTATTTGTAATACATTTAAAAAAATAATTTGACAATATATTTTCACATTGTCATTGTGGGTATTGTGTGTAGAATTTTGAGGAAAACAATATATTCTATTTTGGAATGACACAGTAGTATTATAAAATGTGGAAAAAGTTAAGTGCTATGAATACTTTGGTACAAGTAATTTAAATTGTTTTATTTCTTATTTGTAATACATTTGCAAAATATTTCTCACATTGTCATTATGGGGTATTGTGTGTAGAATTTTGAGGAAAACAATATAAGTATTCTATTTTGGAATGAAGCTGTTCCACTACAAAATGTGGGAAAGGGGAAATGCTGTGAATACTTTCCAAATGCACTGTAGTTTCATGGCAGAATGATGTAGGAGCGTTTATAATAATGTTGGAAAATTGCATGCAAGGACGTGCAAAAGCTGTGAAATAAAACAGCTGCTAAACATAACTTTGTGGTTCTTCAGGAACAAACCGTTAAAAAAGTTAGAGTGGTGCTGACAGCAAAGCTATGTTATTTCATAATATCTGTGGAATAGACTTCATAAGGAAGCACTTCATTTTTTATATAATTTCTTGACATCATTTTTTGATATCACTTTTCGATATAATTTTCGATATCATTTATTGGGATCCATCCATCCATTTTCTACCGCTTGTCCCTTATGGGGTCGCTGGCATTTCTTGATATCATTTATTGACATCCATCCATCCATCCATCTTCTACCGCTTGTCCCATTCGGGGTCGCGGGGGATGCTGGAGCGTATCTCAGCTGCACGCGGGCGGAAGGAGGGGTACACTCTGGACAAGTCGCCACCTCATTTTCCGATATCATTTTTGAAATATTATTTTTCAATATAATTTTTTTATATAATTTTTTGATATAATTTTTTGTATAATTTTTCGATATAATTTTTTGATGTAATTTTTCGATATAATTTATTGATATAATTTTTCGATATCATCTTTCAACATAATCTTTTTATATAATTTTTTAAATAAATGTTTTCCATATAATTTATTGATATGATTTTTTTATGTCATTTCTTTATATTTTTCGATGTCATTTTCTTTTGTATCATTTCTTGATATTATTTTTCGATATAATTTTTTGATATCATTTTTCAATGTCATTTTTCAAATTAATTTGATATAATTTTTTGATATCATTTTTTCATATCATTTTTTCATATCATTTTTTCATATCATTTTTTCATATTTTTCGATATCATTTTTCGATATTTCTTGATATCATTTTTTTATATAATTCTTCGATATAATATTTTGACATCATCTTTCGGTATCACTTCTTGATATGTTTGAATGCAGCTGCTTTTACAGCGGGCCATGCAACACAGGTGACATAAATCAGTGCTTGTTTAAATGTGGTTAGCTAACACCGGAACAATTAGAACGCTGCTTGTGGTTTTGATGATGAAAACGTTCAGTCGTGGTAAAAAAAAAAAAGAAAAGAAGGTGCCTCTGAGGTAACCGCTGAGAGGTTTCCAACAACATGTGAATGTGATGGAGCGAAGATAAGAAAAAACATTTTCGCCGAGGGACTTTTGTGTAAGGAAATTGAAAAATATGCAGACACAGGAAATGAAAACAACCAAGTCAGGAACCTGAAGGACTTTTTTTTGGTGCTTTTTAATAACCTACTGTACTGTACTGTACTGTACGGGCTCCATGGGGGAGGGGCATTATGAAATGCAGCTGGCAAAGGGCCCCTGAGGCAGAGCATGTTCCAAACGGGCCATGTCAGCTTTCCTACGTCTTTGACCTCACTTTTGGTTCCCCGACATCTGGTTTTGTGGCAGTAAAAAAATTGCTCGGGGCCAAAGTGTGTTCACTTTGCTTTTTGGCACTTTTGCAGGTCACACTTTTGTCCAAGCAAAAGGGAAAACAGACTGAAATAGACTTAGATCCAATTTAAACACAAATCAGGAAACTTCAACTATTACTTTGAATAGTAACACTTTTACTGACAAGTTACAACGGGTGTTGGAGCCTTGAGTATTGGCCGATACGATACCAACAGTAATCATACATACGTGTATCATTTAGTAGTGTGGAATTTTAGAAAATGTTGGATCAAGTGAAATGAGTCAATGGTAGTTGACGGTTGTAAAACACTAACCTATTTATTATTAACTGTCTGGAATGGACGTATGCTGTCTTTAGGTTAAAATGGAGTGGTAATGTCTTTTTTGGTGCCACCTCTTGATCACACTATCCATCTGTTCATTTTCTACCGCTTGTCCCCATTGTCATTATGGGGTATTGTGTATAGAATTTTGAGGAAAACAATATATTTATTCTATTTCAGAATGAAGCTGTTACATTACAAAATGTGGAAAAAGTGAAGTGCTGTGAATACTTTGGTACAAGTGATATCTTTTGTTTTTTATTTGTAATTAAATTGCAAAATTTTTTTGATAACATATTTTCACATTGTCATTATGGGGTATTGTGTGTAGAATTTGTAGGGAAATAATGTATTCTTTTTTGGAATGAAGTTCTTACATTACAAATTGTGGAAAAAGTGAAGTGTTGTGACTACATTGGTACAAGTGATTTTTTGTTTGTTTTTTATTTGTAATAAATTTGCAAAACATTTTTTTTTAAATATTTTCACATTGTCATTATGGCGTATTGTGTGTAGAATTTGTAGGAAAATAATGTATTCTTTTTTGGAATGAAGCTGTTACATTACAAATTGTGGAAAAAGTGAAGTGTTGTGACTACTTTGGTACAAGTGACTTTTTGTTTGTTTTTTATTTGTAATAAATTTGCAAAACATTTTTGACAAAATATTTCACATTGTCATTATGGGGTATTGTGTGTAGAATTTGTAGGAAAATAATGCATTCTTTTTTGGAATGAAGCTGTTACATTACAAATTGTGGAAAAAGTGAAGTGTTGTGACTACTTTGGTACAAGTGATTTTTTGTTTGTTTTTTATTTGTAATAAATTTGCAAACATTTTTTGACAAAATATTTTCACATTGTCATTGTGGGGTATTGTGTGTAGAATTTGGAGGAAAACAATATATTTATTCTATTTTGGAATGAAGCTGTAACATTAGAAACTGTGGAAAAAGTGAGGTGCTGTGAATTTTTCGGTACAGGTGATTTTTTTATTTTTATTTTTCATTTGTAATGTATTGGCCAATATGTACAGTAATCATACATACTTGTATCATTTAGTACTGTGGAATGTTATAAAAGTTTGGATCAAGTGAAACGAGTCAATGGTAGGTATGAAAAACACTAACCTATTTTTCATTAACTGTCTGGAAAGGACTTATGCTGTTTTTAGGTTAAAATGGAGTGGTAATGTTTTATTTGGTGCCACCTCGTGGTCACACTAGCCACCCATTTTCCACCGCTTGTCTCGTTCTAATTTATTAAATTAAAGACACGTCTTTGCAGATGAAGTCATATAACTCGGTACTTGAAACATGCTAACTGTTAGCATGCAAACTTTTTGAGCAAATCCTGCATGCAAACGCTTCATAGTCACACAACTTAGTACTTGACGCTTTCTAACTGTTAGTATGCTAATGTTAGCATTTAGGTTCGGCTTGCGCATTTCAGCATTCACATGTCATTTCTCCCGTAATTGCATATTGTAGGTTTTTTTTTTTTTTTTGTGGGGTGTTGCTCCAGGAAGTATTTGTCGTGTCTTTAGAATGTGTCGCGGGCCAATGAAAAAAACATCTTTGGGCCGCAAAATGGCCCCCGAGCCGCACTTTGGACACTCCTGCTCTATCTCTACTGTATGACAGGAACATGTGTTTGTTAAAAAGTCTAATCAAAGATCCTTTATACGACAGGAGTGGTTTGTGTCTACTGCAAAGACAGTTGAATGTCTGTGCTGTGAGGGATGAACTCCAGAAGGACAACATGTCATGACAGTCTCCTCTTATCTGGGCCATCTCAGGCCGCTGCTATCTTCCGCTTGTTGCAAAAGAATGTCTGCTGCTGTGTCAGCGTGTGCCAGGACCAGCAGGGAAAACAGGTCACATAAACCAGACGCCTTCTAAATGCCTCTGAAGTCTAAAAAAAAAAAAAAAAAAAAAATGTAATCTTTGAGTGACATTTTGCAGTACAGTACTAATAAAATACCCTTTTTCCCAGACATGATGGCACGACATTGCTGTTATGTTAGGCAGCGCACACACACGGAGTACTTACAAGCAGACACAGTGTTTAGACAGAAAAGGGAGAACGGACGCATTTTGGCATAAACACTAAAGATAAAGGTGAAGTTATAACACTGAAACGCCCTCAGGAAGAGGTGCTTTAAGCAGAGGTGGGTAGTAACGCGCTACATTTACTCCGTTACATCTACTTGAGTAACTTTTGGGATAAATTGTACTTCTAAGAGTAGTTTTAATGCAACATACTTTTACTTTTACTTGAGTATATTTATAGAGAAGGAACGCTACTTTTACTCCACTCCATTTGTCTACATTCAGCTCGCTACTCGCTACTGATTTTTATCAATCTGTTAATGCAAGCTTTGTTTGTTTTGCTTTGTCAGACAGACCTTCAAAGTAGGATCTATGCATGCCTGCGTTTAACCAATCAGATGCAGTCACTGGTGACGTTGGACCAATCAAACAGAGCCAGGCGGTCACATGACCGTCACACGTTGACCCCAAGTTGAAAAACTTATTAGGGTGTTACCATTTAGAGGTCAATTGTACGGAATATGTACTGTACTGTGCAATATACTAATAAAAGTTTCAATCAATCAATCAAAAGTGTGAAGGAAAAAAGACACTTTTTTATTTCAACCGTACGTTGAAATAATCACCGTCAAAAGCCTAAAGACTGACCGCACAGTTCCTGTCTTCACAATAATAGTGCCGCTCCATGGCGCCTGCGCTAACAAAATAAGAGTCTCCGAAAGCCAGCGCAAACAAGCTAGCAAGCTACGGAGTTTGCCGCCAGTGTATTTCTTGTAAAGTGTATAAAAACGAAAATGGAAGCTGGACAAATAAGATGCCAAAAACCAACCACTTTCATGTGATATTAGACAGAAAGGAGGAACATTTTTCTCCCCCATTTGAAAACGTGGACGTTATCAGCACTACTGTCTGATTCCAATCAATGCAAGTCATCAGAATCAGTTAATACACCAACTTATATTCTTGTCTTCATTAAAGAAAGGAATCTATATGTTAAACATGCATGTATATTCATTAAAACACCTTTAACATGTGAACAAAAACGGCAAAATAAATAAATATAAATTATATACTGTATATATAAATGTAAGTATATATATATATATATATATATATATATATATATATATATATATATATCTCCTCTCTGAGCTGCCACCTTACCGTGGTAGAGGAGTTTGCGTGTCCCAATGATCCCAGGAGCTATGTTGTCCGGGGGTTTCTATGCCCCCTGGTAGGGTCTCCCAAGGCAAACTGGTCCTAGGTGAGGGATCAGACAAAGAGCAGCTCGAAGACCTCGATGAAGAACACAAACCAAGGACCCAGATTCCCCTCGCCCGGACGCGGGTCACCGGGGCCCCCCTCTGGAGCCAGGCCCGGAGGTGGGGCACGATGGCGAGCGCCTGGTGGCCGGGCCTGTCCCCTTGGGGCCCGGCCGGGAACAGCCCGAAGAGGCAACGTGGGTCCCCCCTCCAATGGGCTCACCACCCATAGCAGGGGCCATAGAGGTCGGGTGCAGTGTGAGCTGGGCGGCAGCCGAGGGCAGGGCACTTGGCGGTCCGATCCTCGGCTACATAAGATGGTTCTTGGGACGTGGAACGTCACTTCGCTGGGGAAGAAGGAGCCTGAGCTAGTGCGTGAGGTGGAGAAGTTCCGGCTAGATATAGTCGGACTCACTTCGACGCACAGCAAGGGCTCTGGAACCACTTCTCTTGAGAGGGGCTGGACTCTCTTCCACTCTGGCGTTGCCGGCAGTGAGAGGCGACGGGCTGGGGTGGGGATTCTTGTTGCCCCTCGGCTCAAAGCCTGCACGTTGGAGTTCAACCCGGTGGACGAGAGGGTAGCTTCCCTCCGCCTTCGGGTGGGGGGACGGGTCCTGACTGTTGTTTGCGTTTAAGCGCCAAACAGCAGCTCAGAGTACCCACCCTTTTTGGATTCACTCGAGGGAGTACTGGAGAGTGCTCCCCCGGGTGATTCCCTCGTTCTACTGGGGGACTTCAACGCTCATGTTGGCAGCGACAGTGAAACCTGGAGAGGTGTGATTGGGAAGAATGGCCGCCCGGACCTGAACCCGAGTGGTGTTCTGTTATTGGACTTTTGTGCTCGTCACAGATTGTCGATAACAAACACCATGTTTAAACATAAGGGTGTCCATATGTGCACTTGGCACCAGGACACCCTAGGCCGCAGTTCCATGATCGACTTTGTAGTTGTGTCATCGGATTTGCGGCCTCATGTTTTGGACATTCGGGTGAAGAGAGGGGCGGAGCTTTCTACCGATCACCACCTGGTGGTGAGTTGGCTGCGATGGTGGGGGAGGATGCCGGACAGACCTGGCAGGCCCAAACGCATTGTGAGGGTTTGCTGGGAACGCCTGGCAGAGTCTCCTGTCAGAGAGAGTTTCAATTCCCAACTCCGGAAGAACTTTGAACATGTCACGAGGGAGGTGCTGGACATTGAGTCCAAGTGGACAATGTTCCGTACCTCTATTGTCGAGGCGGCCGATTGGAGCTGTGGCCGCAAGGTAGTTGGTGCCTGTCGTGGCGGTAATCCTAGAACCCGTTGGTGGACGCCGGCGGTGAGGGATGCCATCAGGCTGAAGAAGGAGTCCTATCGGGTTCTTTTGGCTCATGGGACTCCTGAGGCAGCAGACAGGTACCGACAGGCCAAGCGGTGTGCGGCTTCAGCGGTCGCGGAGGCAAAAACTCGGACATGGGAGGAGTTCGGGGAGGCCATGGAAAAAGACTTCCGGACGGCTTCGAAGCAAATCTGGACCACCATCCGCCGCCTCAGGAAGGGGAACAGTGTCAACCCAATCCAATCAGTGATTAGGATTGGGTACTTTTTTTGGCACCGGTCTTACTTGACACCGATTATACATAAAATCCAACAGTGCCATCTTACAGAACCTGAGTTGCGTGTGACGTCACGTCCGGTTGCCAACTCACTTCGGCACTCGGCGATCACTCCAGCAGCACTGAGAGCTGACTAGCCAAACTACCTCTAAGTAATGTTGCGATTGTTAATGACAAAAAAGGAATTGACTTAACAAACGCTCCGACGTAAGTAAAGTAAATGTGTTAGCTTGATGCTAATATACATTAGCGTTGCTATTGACATGCATTAGCATTAGCGATTTTACATTTATTCATGAAAACAACAACTAAGATGCACGTTACAATCAAACAGCCAGTGCGCAATAAGTAAACTACTTACAGTATTAAACATTTTTGGGGCGCAATAAAAAACAAACAAAAAACACATTATAAACTATACATTACTGCCACCTAAAGTCTTGCAACTGTAATTGCAACTTAATGATGTCATACTTTCAAATGAGACTCAGAAAAGGGATTATGAAACTGGGCAGCAGTTATGTTGCAATAAAAACATTTAAATGAAATACAGTTGATATTAATTAAGCAACAAATGGTACCGTTGAGTACCGGTATCGATTCCCAGTTACCAGGAATTGGTAGTGTATCCGTTCAAGTGAGAATGGTAGCCATCCCTGTCAGTGCAAGACAAGTAGATGGTCAAACAATTCAACCTGGCTCGTGTCTCCGGGACCCCGCAGGCTTGTTTTCTGATTGTTGTGCCCCAAAATAAATGAATTAGCGGCAGTTTTTTCAGTGAGTTGCTGCAAAAGTTGCAACGTTTTAAGACTTTTCCCCCCCCCCCTTTTTCAAAAAACATTAAATGAACTTGTAACTTTCACCTAAAAAAAAGCACATGATGTTAACAAAAATTGTCAAACAAATAGTCTCTGTTTTACTCGTTTTATAGCGCACAGAGTTCAAAGTAGACACTAGATGGCATTAAAAGTAAGGTTGTTATCATCAGTCAACCACAATTGAGAACAGAGAAATGGATATTGAAACAGTGTAGGTCTGACTTGGTAGGATATGTACAGCAAGTAGTGGACATAGAGAGAGAGAGAGAGATCAGAAGGCATAAGATAAGTATTTACATTTGATTGTTTACATTTGATTATTAACAATCCGGGGAGGGTGTTAGTTTAGGGTTGAAGTTGCCTGGAGGTGTACTTTTATTGCGGTTTTGAAGGAGGATAGAGATGCCCTTTCTTTTATACCTGTTAGGAGCGCATTCCACATTGATGTGGCATAGAAAGACAATGAGTTAAGACTTTTGTTAGATCGGAATCTGGGTTTAACGTGGTTAGTGGAGCTCCCCCTGGTGTTGTGGTTATGGCGGTCATTTACGTTAAGGAAGTAGTTTGACATGTACTTCGGTATCAGGGAGGCTCAGTGCAAGTTGTTTTTCTCTGTCCTCCACCCTGAGCCAGCCCACTTTGGAGAAGTGGGTAGGAGTGAGGTGGGATCTGGGGTGGAGGTCTAGAAGTAATCTGACTAGCTTGTTCTGGGATGTTTGGAGTCTAGATTTGAGGAGCTAACAATGATTATACTGTTGAAAATAAGTAGAGCATGCTTAGCAGCCTAATGTACGCCCAAAACTAAAGAGGAGACATTTTACCAAGGTATGCCTATAGGCTACACCAATGAGGAATTATTTGATCATGTGATTTGGTTGTCTCCATACGTTTCACATTGCCATGATGACAACCGTGCTAATGTTGGAACCCATTTCCTCAGTGAAAAACATCAATGCAGTATTTGCTTTCCATTTTTGTTGCAATCCTGTTATAAGGAGCAGTTGAAAAAAGTCATAAAATCACAAGTTGATTCAATATTATTGTAAAAAAAAAAAAAGACTTAAAACGTTGCAACTTTTGCCGAGACTTTCTGAAAAACCTGTTTTGAATTTAGGCTGCAAAAAAAGCTTGCAAAATCCTGGAGGGAGAGAATATGTCCCGTAAGTAGTTCTTGGTGGAAAAAGGTTGAGATGTTTACCAGCAATGTTCCATACACACTCTCCTGATTGGTTTCTTTATGTCAAAAGCTTTTAATTATGATTTCCCATCATGCTTATGGTGAAGGCCAAGAGGGCTTCCAAGGCCTCAGGCCCGACGTGGACCACATAGGCCTCAAAGTAGCACCAAGGAGTTCTCATGTTCACGTTCTCGGGTGTCATGATCTGTATCTGAGGCTCCATTCATGAGGAAATATCTGTGTGTGTTTATTGGAGGACTGCAGCCACACAAGATAAGAGACAGGACTAAGGAGCAAGCTAATGGTGGAAGACAGTTCCCATGGCGGAGCAAAGCGCTCACAGATGGACATGTGCAGATGGAAGAACACCATATTCCCAACATCCTAATGTGATTTGCATGCTTTCAAAAATGATTCAACACACTTTTGGGTTGGAGATTACGAATAAAAGCAACCAAAATGTTTTTTTACACACAGATTTTCTTTTAAACAAAAACATGTTATAACATTATTTTAAATTGGTTCCTTCAAAAAAGAAAAAAAAATCGCAATACATATCAAACTGAGCAGGTGATCAAATTATAAGTGAAATTGCACAAATATGCTATTTGAAATTAAAAATCCCTGCTTTTAATATTTATTTTTACATAATTTTTTTGCAAAAATCCTATCAAATCATAAGTTTGAAGTAATAATTCTGTGTTTACTTGCATATACATTTCTCAAAAATAAATGAATTAAAAAAAAAAGTAAATGTATATACATACATATACATACTGTACAAACATATATATATATAGAAATATATACATGTATATGTGTGTGTGTATATATATATATATAAATACATGTATATGTGTGTGTGTATATATATATATATATATATATATATATATGTATATATATATATATATATATGTATGTATATATATATATATATATATATATATGTATATATATATATATATATATATATATATATATATATATATGTATATATATATATATATATATATATATATATATATATATACATATATATATATATATATATATATATATGTATATATATATATATATATATATATATATATATATATATATATATATATATATATATATATATATACACATATATATATATATATATATATATATATATATATATATATATATATATATATATATATATATATATACACAAACGAATATACATACTGTACATATATATATATATATATATATATATATATATATATATATATATATATATATATATATATATATATATATATATATATATATATATATATATATATATATATATACAAACGAATATACATACTGTACATATATACATACATACAGTACAGGCCACACGTTTGGACACACCTTTTCATTCAATGTGTTTTCTTTATTTTCATGACTATTTACATTGTAGATTGTCACTGAAGGCATCAAAACTATGAATGAACACGTGTGGAGTTATGTACTTAACAAAAAAAGAAGAAATATATATATTATATTCTAGTTGCTTCAAAAATAGCTTCAAAATAGCCACCCTTTGCGCTGATTACTGCTTTGCACACTCTAGGCATTCTCTCCATGAACTTCAAGACGTAGTCACCTGAAATGGTTTTCACTTCACAGGTGTGCTTGAAGCTCATCGAGAGAACGCCAAGAGTGTGCAAAAAAGTAACAAGAGCAAAAGGTGGCTATTTGAATTCCGTGTTTCCTGATCAAATAACGCGGCAGATGAGAAGTGAGGCAGACACAGGTGGTGCCTCCTGAGGCAGACACAGGTGGTGCCTCCTGAGGCAGATACAAGTGGTGCCTCCACGGCTACACACAAAGTTTATTGAGCGTGTGCGTGCTTGTTGCCACGGGGAAAAGGCAGGCCATGAGGCAGCAAGTACCTCTGCCTCACAGTAGGGGGCGATATATATTGTCAACTTGCACTTCAATGCCTCAGCAGTACTCTGACTTGCCACACTGGGAGAAGTAGGGTCGCTCAATTTTTTTTTTTAAACTATTTATAACAAACATGGCATTTTATGTGGGTGTTTTTTGTCAAATGCAAAAATATTGTTTTTGCTTGGAATGAAATTGAATTAAATGTATGTGTCTGCCAATATGGAGGATTATATACTGTATCCAAGATTAAATACTTCTCTAAACTGGACTTTAAGACAAAATGAATGTGATCATACAAAATATGTTTTCATGGAGGATAGCTAATGCTACTTCAGATACAAACACAGAAAGGTAAGATACACTCACAATACTTGATTTATTTTGTTAAAAGCAAATGGGACCAAAAATTATTTAATAACAACTTTATCAATTACTTTTTAGACCCATTTATTATATCATAATATCATTATGATAACGTTTATATGAAAGATAATTACTCCCTTCTTTTTCCTGTTACTCTAATGTGCAACCTAAATCAACAATGATTAGAGCTGCACATATGAATTTATGTTAATTAAAGCAGAAAAAAAACCCTCCAAAAGTATCTATGCCTCACCTGGTGTTTTGTTCACCGCACGTCACTGATATATTTGAGCAATGAATCAAATCATAAGAGAAACTGTAAAACACTAGCTAAATATAACTAATAATTAATTTCTAAATAGAAATGTTGTATGGTTCAAATAATTAACATTTTAGAGTAATTTATTTAGCATACACTACAAAACACATCCAAATTAACAGGAGAAAAGCACATTTTTAATAATTATTAAATTATTTTATTATGATAGTCATTTTTCTTTGTGCAAACTAAAGTAGTCTCTTTTGCATATTTTTTCCAGACACATTGCAATTCCACAAAAACGTTATAATATTAACATTACTTTTTGCATTAGATTCATTGTCATA
The DNA here is from genome assembly GCF_033978685.3 of Nerophis lumbriciformis. Lineage (NCBI taxonomy): Eukaryota > Metazoa > Chordata > Actinopteri > Syngnathiformes > Syngnathidae > Nerophis > Nerophis lumbriciformis. The sequence continues at coordinate 22,877,016 of NC_084571.2, read as the reverse complement.
CCTTGCTACTTATTTGGCATTGTGAAAAATAATATTTGTCACTTTGTAGGAGTTTTTTAATGACAACATTCAATAACTGTAAAGCAAATTCAAGCAAATACATTAAAATAGGAGTTCAAAATACAGTAAAATGCTTTATGGAATGCACTGTATAGACCAGGTTGGGCAATTATTTTGACTCGGGGGCCACATTTAGAGAAAATAATGTGTCTGGGGGGCCGGTATATCTATTTTTAGGAACACTCATACAAAACCTCACAATAATGTCTGATTGAATGCTAAACACGTTATGACAGACCGCCTTAAAAAACGTAATGGAATTTTTAATTTTTCTATGAACGATAAAACACTGAATATTGACAAAATATGAATGTCACACCCCCTTTTGATCGACATATTTTACAATCGAGTGAAACGCGACAAAGATGCAACAAACAGTGAAATATGAACGCAAAGGTTACAGAATAAACCCACCTACAATCTGATATATCTGATATATCACTAAGCTTTAGAACTTTGTTGTGAAAATCTCCTTCTGCGTCTGTGGAAACGCTTCCCACCCACACTGCTTGGTGCCTCGTCTGAGCTGCTGTGACGTAGATTACCATAGTAACTAATTAGATGACCATAGTATCTAATTAGATGACCATAGTATCTAATTAGATGACCATAGTATCTAATTAGATTACCATAGTAACTAATTCGATTACCATAGTAACTGGTATATCATCCAAAAGCGCAGAATCCAACCATTGAAATACTTTGTATAGTTCAAGACTTACGGCCATTAGAAAACATCACTGCGCATCATAATGGCAGCTACACTTTCCATCTTAAAGATCTAAAAAAAAATATTTGGGAATGTCCGGATGGGCCAGATTGAAAAGCTTAACGAGCCGCATGTGGCCCCCGGGTCTTAATTTGCCCAGGTCTGGTATAGACTAAGGCCATGTCTACACTAAGTTGTTTAACCCTTTAAACGTATAATTGTCACGTGGGGGTCGCATAATGGTGCGGGATCGTTCCTTCAGTGCAACACGGACACTCCGGACAAAAACGTGAGGGTAAGAAATGATTTAATTACATAAATCATAGGCAAACAGAAAAACAAGCAAAAGAAAAGCGTGCCGAACGCACGGGAAGCTAAGGCTAAAACTTAGCACAGGACTCAGGAACATGAAATCAAACCAACGTGATGTAGCTTACGCAAACAAGGAGCACAGGACGAGTGAACAGAAAGGCAGGGTTAAATAGTGTCAGTGATGAAAAACAGGTGCGCGTCGAGAACACAAGCGGCAGGTGAAAATAATAAGTAACCATGGTGACGAAACAAACTCACAGGTGCACAAGCAATAACTAAAGGAGTCCAAAACTAACCAAACATACCTAAACAAAACATGATCCGACCACGGATCATGACAGAGCCCCCCCCTTAAGGACAGATTCTAGATGTCCTAAAAAAAAAAAACCACATGCAGGGTCAAAAGTCACGGGAGGGCGGAGGGAGGACTTGGCGGTGGGTCGCCAGGCCAAGTGTCCCCGAATCCATCGAGGCAAAGTCAAGTGGCGGCGGCGAGTGGAGCGCCGCTGCAGCAGGCGAGGCGGGCGCCCAGGAAATGGCCACATTGGTGGCCGACTGGGAGGTGGGCGCACTTGGCGAGGCGGACGACCAGGGAGCGGCCACATCCGTGGCCGACTGGGAGGTGGGCGCACTTGGCGAGGCGGACGACCAAGGAGCGGCCACACCCGTGGTCGACGATGAGATGGGCGCGTCGGCGCCGTCATGGCAGGCTTGGACGCAGCAGCAGACGAGTCAGGCGTGGACGCATGTGCTGGCGGCGAAGCTTGGTGTGGTGCGGGCGCTGGCGGCGAAGCTTGGCGTGGTGCGGGCACGGGCGGCGAAGCTTGGCGTGGTGCGGGCACGGGCGGCGAAGCTTGGCATGGTGCGGGCACGGGCGGCGAAGCTTGGCGTGGTGCGGGCACAGGGGCAGGTGCTAGCTGGGGTGCAGGAACTGGAGCAGGTGCTAGCCGAGGAGCAGGAACTGGAGCAGGTGCTAGCCGAGGAGCAGGAACTGGAGCAGGTGCTAGCCGAGGAGCAGGAACTGGAGCAGGTGCTAGCCAAGGAGCAGGAACTGGAGCAGGTGCTAGCCGAGGAGCAGGAACTGGAGCAGGTGCTAGCCGAGGAGCAGGAACTGGAGCAGGTGCTAGCCGGGGTGCAGGAACTGGAGCAGGTGCTAGCCGGGGTGCAGGAACTGGAGTAGGTGCTAGCCGAGGAGCAGGTGCTAGCCGAGGAGCAGGAACTGGAGCAGGTGCTAGCCGAGGAGCAGGAACTGGAGCAGGTGCTAGCCGAGGAGCAGGAGCTAGCCGAGGAGCAGGAACTGGAGCAGGTGCTAGCCGGGGTGCAGGAACTGGAGCAGGTGCTAGCCGAGGAGCAGGAACTGGAGCAGGTGCTAGCCGAGGAGCAGGAACTGGAGCAGGTGCTAGCCGAAGAGCAGGAACTGGAGATGGTGGCGTCTGCAGGCCCACCGGCGAAGATGGTGGCGTCTGCAAGCCCACCGGAGATGATGGTGGCGTCTGCAAACCCACCGGAGATGATGGTGGCGTCTGCAAGCCCACCGGAGATGATGGTGGCGTCTGCAAGCCCACCCGGGCTGAGGTTAGCCATGAGCATGGTGGAGGCGGTCTAGCTGGGGGTTGCGGCTTGACATGCCGACGGATTGGTGGAGGGAGGACGAGCTGGAGGTTGTGGCTTGGCAGGTCGAAAAACTGGTGGTGGCGGCCGGGATGGAGGTTGCTGCCTGGCTGGGCGCAGCTGAGCAGCCCCACCAGCACAGCTCCCGGCCCCATTCCCCCCCTCAAGGGGCGGATACCAGACGCGCTCCGGAACAGTCTTTAAGCGTGGGTGGCGGGAGGTAAGGAGGGAGGCAGAATTCTCCCCTTTAAATTGTACAAAATGTTCAAAAAGTCTATTCACCCCCCCCCCCACTTTAGATTGGGTGGAAGCAATAGTCACTGGGGGCGGAGCTTGAAAAACAAGACTGGGACTGAAAAAATCTAAATCTTGAACAAATTTTATCATAAAGGTTATTCCTAGAAACAAAGTCCTTAGTGGGTGGCTGACAGAGAGAGTTAGAGTATTGGAAAAAAAAGTTCTGGTCTCTGACGTCATCGGAAGTGGGCGGAGTGACGTCATCAAAAGTGGATGGACACTGGGCTGCCTGCAGCTTTGTTCGGTCCGGGGGAGGAGCTTTCGGGAGTGACGCGTCTTCGCAGCAAGGTGAAGCTCTTTTTGACTGCTTCCGTCTTCACTGAAGCGTCCGATACTGTGGAGGTGTGGCAATGTCCTCGGGCCATTCGGAGTTGAGTGGGATCAACTTCCCATTCGGACCCCACATCAAGTCCTGGCGCTCCAAGGGGGAATAGCGGAGCGTCTCCGCCTCCATTGCCTCCAAGTCCAGCTCCTCAAAGTCCGGGGCGAAGGAACTGTAAGCTGTGCTCCTTCTGTCACGTGGGGGTCGCATAATGGTGCGGGATCGTTCCTTCAGTGCAACACGGACACTCCGGACAAAAACGTGAGGGTAAGAAATTATTTAATTACATAAATCATAGGCAAACAGAAAAACAAGCAAAAGAAAAGCGTGCCGAACGCACGGGAAGCTAAGGCTAAAACTTAGCACAGGACTCAGGAACATGAAATCAAACCAACGTGATGTAGCTTACGCAAACAAGGAGCACAGGACGAGTGAACAGAAAGGCAGGCTTAAATAGTGTCAGTGATGAAAAACAGGTGCGCGTCGAGAACACAAGCGGCAGGTGAAAATAATAAGTAACCATGGTGACGAAACAAACTCACAGGTGCACAAGCAATAACTAAAGGAGTCCAAAACTAACCAAACATAACTAAACAAAACATGATCCGACCACGGATCATGACAATAATTATTTAGCCTAAGCCCCGTTTCAGCCACACTAAACCAACGTTTAAGGTGCACCTCCTCGGACAAATTTTTACACGGCTAAGTGCGCAGTGTATTTCTTGAATCTCCGGCACTTGGCTTTATATGGACTCAGTGATCGTTTACAAAGTGAGTTTGGCGAGGAAGTGACGTCAGAAAGACCGCACCCACACAGGAAGTGACATCACACTGACGCGGACATAACAAATATGGAGGCGGATCATGCAGACATGCCCGTGTTTCTCCTTCTTGTACATGTACAGACGCTTTTGGAAATCACAAATCAATACCTTAAAAAAAAGCGATTGCAGCTATTTGGGATACGACACATCTTAAACGGCAAAAGAACTTTCAAATGTCCGGGTCAGCTGTGAGTCTATTTACCGAAAAACTTTGTCCCTTCCTCCTGTGGATGTGATACAGCCAGTGTGTGACTACAAATATTGCTTTATGGATGTGACTGTGAAATGGCCAGGCAGCGTGCGTGATGCCCGCATTTTCGCTAACTCCGCCATTAGCGCGCAGCTGAAAGATGGAACCATCGCCTCATGTCCCAAACTGTTTATCACAATGTTTACTTTATCATGTCTAATAAAGATTTGATTAATTTATGATGTCTCAGTTGTGATTCACTACAATAGACACACTGGATTCTAGTTAGTTGAAATACTACAACACTGGATATTGTTCAAAGGAAATACATTTTAAAAACTTGCACACAAAACACAGCAAACAAATGTCAAATGCACAGCAAACTATTTACAATATATCTCTTTAAAATAACTTCACAGTGAAGTAAAGTCATCTACTAGAGAGCAGATGGACGCTTTTTTTTTTTTTTTTTTTTCCTCCGCGCATGCGTACTCGGCCGCGTTGCGCCGGCGGACGGAGGGGGGTGGGGGTCTTAAACGGTGGCATCGTTGTGTGTGGACACTGTCAGAATAATTGTATATAAGTTATCACACAACTTGTTTGCTTTGAATTCAGGTTGCCCTGCGGCCTGTGGTTATGATCCACTGGTGCTTACAAAGCTGTCTTTGATCTTATCAAGCAAAAGGTGGACAGCTTGTTAACCTCCATTGTGTGCGATGGAATGCGCCGTAGAGGTGTCAGTTTCACAGATCTTGGACAGCCACAGGAAGGACCTTATCAGGACCCGAAATCTACAAGCAGAGAGGGGGCAAACCTGACACCGCTCCAAGCACCTTTTCATTTGAACTGTTTATGACCCAGTGCAGCAGCTGTTTATGACCCCTCCCCTTAGAAGCAACTGCAGCTATGTAATTAGGAAATGCCCAAATAAATGAGGAGGCGTGTGGAGCTTGTTCCTCAGAGCGACGTGGTGACACTGTACGAGGGTGCAGGTCGACGCGCTCTCCTCATGAGCTAAATTGAATCCTGTCTCTGTTTGATTCCTTGCTTCTTGTCTTGTTTAATGGATAGTTCGGTGTTTGAACCTTACAGACCCGGATAAGGTTAGGTGTGATTTACCCTGGATAACCACAAAAAGGTAATAGCAAGTAAAAACGTGTTGTTTTTAACGGCTGCATTGAGTTGTTTGCCTGCAGGGGAACATTGTAACGCGTGGAGAAGAAACAACCCACTTGCTAATCGTAAATAGCTTCAAAAGCAGGATGTTCATCAAAGCAAACACACTTAGAATGAAAACACTTCTTAGCGTAGAAAAATACTTTGTACAGGAAAATATGTTCTCTGTCGCTCTCTCTCTAACACACACACACGCGCACACACACACACACACACACACACACACACACACACACACACACACACACACACACACACACACACACACACACACACACACACACACACACACACACATCCAAAGCCGCTGCCGGAAAGCCTGCGGTCTGCAAGAGGAAAAATGTCCTTAAACACGAGTGCTGGTTTGTGTTGGCTTTCTCTTTGGTGGTGAACTAATCTTCTGCGCTTGGCTGATCTCAGTGTGAACTCAACTTGGACTGTTTATTGCAGAAGGTCAACACAGGGCTTCTTCTTACGTGACCCTTTTTAACATCTGCGTCCCATCCAACACTGAATCCAACATGTTTACCCCACCAGTGATTCTTCTACGGTATTTACTTAAGAGTGGGAAACAAACACAAAGTCCATCTGCAATGATGTACTTTGTGTGCCAGCTAGAACTAGTTGGTACGTTGGTGCTGTAAAGCAACACCAGGGTTGCTCCATTTAGACCAGGGGTGTCAAACGTACGGCCCGAGGGCCGGATCAGGCCCGCAAACAGGTTTTTTATCCGGCCCGCAGGATGAGTTTGCTATAAGAATTAACCTGAAAGTTTTAAACGAAAGAAACAGCTGTTCTAAATGTGTCCACTGTATCTTTGTACATGATGCTACATATGTAGAAAATAAACCACATGATGTTAGTACATCAGTCGAGAAAAATGATCAAACTACATAAATAACAAACTGTAATTTGATTTTGATATCATTTGTTTACCTTGATTGAAAATGAACACCATTGAGTTGACTGATGATCATTATCACATAATTTATGCAGAAAATATAAATAACGACAAATAAAGATGGAATACTATTAACCGCAACATGTAAGTGTAAAAAAAACAAAAACAACAACATTATGATTTGTACATTTACAGAATGTCTTTGTTCTATTTTTAAGCAAAGAAAACATTTATTTTTAAGTTTTCGTGCCGTGATTTTACCAGTCCGGCCCACTTGGGAGTCGATTTTTCTCCATGTGGCCCCCGATCTAAAATGAGTTTGACACCCCTGATTTAGACCATATACCAAGGGTGCCCATTACGTTGATCGCGAACTACCGGTTGATGGTGGAGGGTGTGTCAGTTAAAGTTAAAAAGTTAAAGTACCACTGATAGTCACACACACATTAGGTGTGGTGACATTACTCTCTGGATTTGACCCATCCCCTTGTTCCACCCCCTGGGAGGTGTTGATCGCCAGCCAGGCAGTAAAAAAATAGTCCTAAAAAATAGCGATCATCAATCTTCACCAAGACGTCACTTTCGTCACTTGATTGACATTCTTGACACTTGTGAGATGATGCTTGCTGCTGCCAGATCATTATTAAGAAAAAATGACCGACAGGAAGGCGAGAAACACTTTTTATTTCAACAGACTCTCGCGCCGTACCTGCCGTCAAAAGCCTAAAGACAGATCGCACAGTTCCTGGCTTCACAATAAAAGCCCTGCTTCATCCTGCCTGCGCTAACAAAATAAGAGTCTCAGAAAGTTTGCGCACACAAGCTAGCAAGCTACGGAGTTTGCTGTCAATGTATTTCTTGTAAAGTGTATAAAAATGAGTGTGGAAGCTGGACAAATAAGATGCCAAAACCAACCACTTTCATGTGGTATTGGTCAGAAAGGAAGACTTTTTTTTTTACTCCACAATGTAAATTTGAAAATGTGGAAGTTATCAGCACTACTGTCTGATTCCAATCAATGCAAGTCATCAGAATCAGGTAATACACCAACTTATATTCTTGTCTGCATGAAAGAAAGGAATCTATAAGTTATGGTTATGGTTTGAGTTTATTTCAAACATGCATACTATTACAACATGATACATGTGTTAAACATGCTTGTGTTTTGATTAAACACCTTTAACATGTTAACAAAAACATCTCTTTCATAAATAAATACATATACATTATAAATATATATTGGTTAGGTCAGGAAAAAACACAGAGGCTATTTTACCCCTACAAGCCTGTTTCGCAGGTTTCAGGGGAGTTTATTTATTTAATTTATTATTTATTTATATATGTAAATATATATATATATATATATATATATATATATATATATATATATATATATATATATATATATATATATATATATATATATATATACTGTTTATATATATATATATATATATATATATATAGATATATATATATATATATATATATATATATATATATAGATCTATATATATATATATATATATATATATATATATATATATATATGTATGTGTGGGAAAAAAAATCACAAGACTATTTCATCTCTACAGGCCTGTTTCATGAGCGGGGGTACCCTCAATCATCAGGAGATGATTGAGGGTACACTTTACAAGAAAATCTCCTGATGATTGAGGGTACCCCCCCTCATGAAACAGGCCTGTAGAGATGAAATAGTCTTGTGATTTTTTTCCCCACACATACATATATTGCGCTCTACTACGGTATCGAGCACTATTTTTTGGATAACCTTATTAAGACATATATATATATATATATATATATATATATATATATATATATATATATATATATATATATATATATATATATATATATATATATATATACTGTTTATATATATGTTTATATATATATATATATATATATATACTGTTTATATATATGTAAATATATATATATATATATATATATTTACATATATAAATAAATAATAAATTAAATAAATAAACTCCCCTGAAACCTGCGGAGGCTATTTTACCCCTACAAGCCTGTTTCGCAGGTTTCAGGGGAGTTTATTTATTTAATTTATTATTTATTTATATATGTAAATATATATATATACTGTTTATATATATATATATATATATATATATATATATATACTATATACAGTATATATATATATATATATATATATATATATATATATATATATATATATATATATATATATATATATATATATATATATATATATATATATATACTGTTTATATATATGTTTATATATATACTGTTTATATATATGTAAATATATATATATATATATATATATATTTACATATATAAATAAATAATAAATTAAATAAATAAACTCCCCTGAAACCTGCGAAACAGGCTTGTAGGGGTAAAATAGCCTCCGTGTTTTTTCCTGACCTAACCAATATATATTTATAATTTATATGTATTTATTTATGAAAGAGATGTTTTTGTTAACATGTTAAAGGTGTTTAATCAAAACACAAGCATGTTTAACACATGTATCATGTTGTAATAGTATGCATGTTTGAAATAAACTCAAACCATAACCATAACTTATAGATTCCTTTCTTTCATGAAGACAAGAATATAAGTTGGTGTATTACCTGATTCTGATGACTTGCATTGATTGGAATCAGACAGTAGTGCTGATAACTTCCACATTTTCAAATTTACATTGTGGAGTAAAAAAAAAAAGTCTTCCTTTCTGACCAATACCACATGAAAGTGGTTGGTTTTGGCATCTTATTTATATATATATATATATATATATATATATATATATATATATATATATATATATATATATATATATATATATATATATATATATATATATATATATATATATATATATATATATATATATATTCTTATTTGTGTATATATATATATATATATATATAAAAACATACTATATGATACTTATAATTATTTATATTAATATGTATATATCAGAGGTGGGACCAAGTCATTGTTTTGCAAGTCACAAGTAAGTCTCAAGTCTTTGCCCTCACGTCTCGAGTCAAGTCCCGAGTCAAGACAGGCAAGTCCCGAGTCAAGTCCAAAGTCAAGACTGGAAAGTCTCAAGTCAAGTCCCAAGTCCTACATTTTGAGTTTCGAGGCCTTTCAAGTCCTTTTAACCACAGACTAATATATTTACACAGATTGTGTATGCTTTTCATACGCTGTAATTATTTATTAAAACAAGTGCATTTGAAATTGCAGGAAAAAAAATAGTGCTGATATTGCACTTAATAATAGCACTATAAACCAGTCATTTTAAACATTTAACTCATTCCTTTACAGAATAAACACATTTGAAAAAACAAGTGCAACTGTACTTATTTGTACAAAAGTGAAAAATACATTGTATTTCCATGGCATATTGCATTGTAACTAGTTCCACAGCAGTTTCTATCCTGTTCTTACCTTATCTCATTGATCTCATCTCATACTGTATGTGTGTTGATGTGTGTGTACACATGAAAAACATAACAAATACATGAACATAACAATGAACAGAGTTGTACTTTTTAGATGTCAGGGCCCTATGCAATATGTACACATATTCTTAATATAGTAAACATTTTATCTGACCTTTATTTGACTATGTTTGTCTTTTTGTAGGTGGCTAAAATACGCGGTGCTGCTGACCGCCGTCTAACGTTACATTACTGTGTGTGATACAGTGACTAACGTAACGTTATGTGTAGGTACCTCATGCAACCCTGCTTGAAAAAAATCACTTGACAAAAAGTATGAATAAGGTAGCGAACTGCAGTGGACGCAACATTTTGCCATGTTTGCAATGACTTCTAACCATAGACATCTTATAAGTAGATGCACCATTGGCTGCTGTGACACGAGCAATTTGGCCGCCATCTTGAAGTGGTGATGAGGAGCCGGCGAGCAGTCTAAACTGACAGTTGACAGGTAGAAAACAAAGATGGTGTTCAGCGTTTTCCTGCTCAAATGAGCGGACTGTTGAAAATAGAAATCGGGGGGTTACTTTTCACAAGTAAGATTTAACATTAACGTACTATTGGTTGTATTTTGTGAAAATAATATTACCACAGAGTTGAGAATGAGCAAAGATCTTCAATATTTGTATGTGAAAATCACAAAGAAATCTGGGGGAGGATGTCCCCCTACAGGGGTTTGGTTTACAAACTTTCAGCCCCACCTAAAACAAAATTCACCAGCCGCCACTGATTATGATGCATTCTCATTTTAGGCAAAATATAAGACAATACTACCTTAACAGTATAATTGTAACCAGGAATAAGTCTTCAAGTAACAATATTCAAATACTAACATTGTTGGGTAAAACACACTTTGGTTTTATTCTGAATCCAGTGAAACAGATTGGTGGTCTTAGCTGATATAAAGACTTTCAGGTGTATATATATGTTTATGTTTAAGTATTTGGCAGACGCTTTTATCCAAAGCGACATACATATAGAATACATATAAAACAATCACTGTAAACATTATCATTTAAGGGAAGAATGTAATACAAAATATCAATACAAAGTGTCAAGACAGAATAAACTCTCTGCTGCTGCAGTAACAGAGATACAGAGATACAGTCTATAGTATATCTATCTATAGATAGTATATGTATAGTATATCTATCTATAGATATCAAATGTATTCATCAGAGGTGGGTAGAGTAGCCAGAAATTGTACTCAAGTAAGAGTACTGTTACTTTAGAGATTTATTACTCAAGTAAAAGTAAGGAGTAGTCACCCAAATATTTACTTGAGTAAAAGTAAAAAGTATGTTGTGAAAAAACTACTCAAGTACTGAGTAACTGATGAGTAACATACACACACATATCATATATATATATATATATATATATATATATATATATATATATATATATATATATATATATATATATATATATATATATATATATATATATATATATATATATACACACATTTATATATATATATATATATATATATATATATATATATATACACACACATTTATATATATATATATATATATATATATACACACACATTTATATATATATATATATATATATATATATAGTATATAATTTATATTTATTTATTTTGCCGTTTTTGTTTACATGTTAAAGGTGTTTTAATGAATATACATGCATGTTTAACACATATAGATTCCTTTCTTTCATGAAGACAAGAATATAAGTTGGTGTATTACCTGATTCTGATGACTTGCGTTGATTGTAATCAGACAGTAGTGCTGATAGCGTCCACGTTTTCAAATGGAGGAGAAAAAAGTTCCTCCTTTCTGTCTAATACCACATGAAAGTGGTTGATTTTTGGCATCTTATTTGTCCAGCTTCCATATTCGTTTTTATATACTTTACAAGAAATACATTGGCGGCAAACTCCGTAGCTTGCTAGCTTGTTTGCGCTGGCTTTCGGAGACTCTTGTTTTGAAAGCGCAGGCGCGATGGAGCGGCACTTTTATTGTGAAGACAGGAACTGTGCAGTCAGTCTTTAGGCTTTTGACGGGATGTACGGTTGAAATAAAAGGGTCTTTTTTCCTTCACACTTT
>NC_084571.2:22830000-22860000 GCF_033978685.3 Nerophis lumbriciformis | reverse complement strand
TTGCAAAAGACCAAATTAGCCAAGAGTCTGTCAGTCATTTGTGCACGATGGGGGCGTAGTATGATGCCACCATGGCTGAAAACTCGCTCCACTGGAGCACTGGAGGCAGGCACTGCCAAGACTCTCATGGCCACTCGGAACAGTGAAGGAAGAGTCTTCATGTTCAATGCCCAGAACAAAAGGGGGGAGAGAGTTGTTTTGGGTTGGTGCACTACTTGTAAGTGTATCTTGTGTTTTTTATGTTGATTTAATTAAAAAAAGAATAAAAGAAAAAATTATTTCTTGTGCGGCCCAATACCAATCGATCCACGGACCAGTACCGGGCCGAGGCCCGGTGGTTGGGGACCACTGAGGTAAACAACCAACAGTATGTCAGAAAGCTAGCTAAAACGGTACACATTTTCATAATATAGTATACATTTTAACTGACCTTTATTTTACTATTTTTGTCTTTTTTTAGGTGGCTAAAATACGCGGTGCTGCTGACCGCCGTCTAACGTTACGTGTGATATATTGACTAACGTAACCCTGCTTAAAAAAAATCACTGAACAAAAAGTATGAATAAGGTAGTGAACTGCAACAGATTCCCGTGTTTGCAATAACGTTATAACGTTAGCAGTGAGTTTATAGCCTCACTGATTTAACTACACAGCAAATAAAAGTCACGTTTCTTAGCCAATAAACGTTATCTTACATTCAAAACTTACCGTTCTTTGTGCAACTTCAAATGCCGGACGAAGTTGGAAGTTGTTGCCTCTCCATCAGTAATTTTCGATCCGCATGTGTTGCATACTGCAAACCGTTTTGTGTTGACCACCTCGTAATTTTTATACCCAAACAAAATTATTTTAGGTATAATTTTTTGTTCATTGGCGTGTGGTTTGGACATGTCTTCTTCGTTGGTTGTCCTGCAATTTGATTGGATGAATGCTGTGTGATGAAAACAAAGTAGATCTAATTTGATTGGCTGTTGTACTGAGACCACACCAGCTGACACGCTGATAGACAAGTACACAATGAAAAATACGGAGCGCTCCCGAATAACTTTTTCATCTTTGGGTTTTGGGGAAAGTAGCAAGTCATGTCAAGTCATGTCAATTCAAAAGGCTCAAGTCCAAGTGAAGTCACAAGTCATTGATGTTAAAGTCTAAGTCGAGTTGCAAGTCTTTTTACATTTTGTCAAGTCAAGTCTAAAGTCATCAAATTCATGACTCGAGTCTGACTCGAGTCCAAGTCATGTGACTCGAGTCCACACCTCTGCAAACCAGTACTTTTTAAACAGAGTATAGGACCGTTTTTGATTGATTAATACCGTAGTACAGTACTCTAGTATCCAAACAACAGAATAATAAGTGAGTATTTAATCTGAACTAAAGTGTGGATAGAAATCATGTAAGTAAATTAAGAAATATACTAATAGGTTGTGACAAAATATACTACTAGGAATGAAGTAGTGTCTTACCGTATTCATCAGCAGATAAATTGGGAGCCTTTGTAATCTGTTTGGAAATGTTTATTTGATCATTTATGTGCCAAATAGTATAAGACTTATGATTTAGGCCACGTTGCAAACAGACCCTTGAACTGACGCCAATATCCAGCCGTGCTGCATGAAAGACACAGGTACATTAAATGCTGGATTTATAGTTTTTCAGGGGCTGGAGAAGTTGGATTTTGAGTCCATTTCTTCATATTTAAATGCTTCGGCTGTTGTAAATCAGACCACAGACTCTGTTTTCACTTAACTGTCTTCAGCATTGCTTCACCTCCTCCATGCGTGCCAACTCCCTGAAATACATCTCTTTGTGTCTAAGACTACGCTCACACTGCAGGGTAGGATGTCCAATTCTGTTTTTGGGTGAAATCTTTTTATGTAAAAATAAAATGCGATGCTAAATGTGAAAGCAAACCTGAGCCGCATGTAGACATGACGTCACACGTGCTGCAGTGTTTACGGAAGTCAACATAACTCCAATTTTAGTAAAGTGAAACCTCAATTTACAAACCTGATTGGTTCTTGAACATGGTTCATAAATCAAAAAATGTGTATAGTGAAGCGGAGTGATATATATATATATATATATATATATATATATATATGCTTCAATACACACCCTAGGAGGATACAATAGCTCGGTTAGGACTTGGCAAGAATGAGGACTCAGTTGCAAACGGGAAACGTTTGACGCAGGCTTTTATTCTGCTGTTTTCTATGAACTCTTCAGACAGAGTGAATAAACAAATGGATACAATCTCTATACTTGATATACTAGAGTAAAAAGGAAACGTAGCACAGGACGTAAAACAATAAACAGAAAATCACTCCAAAGGGAGGAAAAAAGACAATAGCAAAATTTACACTGATCTAATAACAAAAGCAACAACCTATGATGAGCTACACAAAAGGAAAAGCGCTCACAAAGAGGGAAGAGACAAAACGCTATAAACAGAAACTACTCTATAAAGAGTTAAGAAAAATCTACAAATTAAAGTGCTCCAAGAAGAGGGAAAAAAGGCAGAGCACTATGAAATTAGCTCAAACAAAACTGACTAACAACGTTAGCAAATCAAAATCACTCTTCTTCAGAGGGTACAGAGAAATCAAATAATAAATCAGGCAATACTCAACGGCTGACGAGACGAAACACTCTGGCACAGGACAGAAAGGACGAGACATTTATACACATGAGGGAGGGTGACACAGGTGGGCACAATCAGGCAATCAGGAGAGACATCAGACCAGTGAAACAGGAGGGAAAGCAAGTGATCTGAAATGAGAGGGAGAGATAACATTTCAAAATAAAACAGGAAATGACAAGACCACATGAAACCAGACAAAACTTCACCCAGGTGTGACAAGCTCACCGCTAACAGCGAGCCTGAATGTAAACAAATGCCATGGGTGGATCTACACCTAACATACACTGTAATGATACCAAGTACAGGCACGTATCTAGTCGATACTACGATGACGATGTTGTATGTTAATATAGTCAGGAAATATGTCCCTGGACACATGAGAACTTTGAATATGATCAATGTATGATCCTGTAACTACATGGTATCAGATCGATACCTAAATGTGTGGTATCATCCAAAACTTATGTAAAGTATCAAACAATAGAATAATCAATCAATCAATCAATCAATCAATCAATCAATGTTTATTTATATAGCCCTAAATCAAAATAATAAGTGATTATTACATTTTAACTGTAATTGAACAAGTGGATTAATAATCAATGTTTACAGTTTGTCCCTCATAATGTTGACAAAATAATAGGTGGATAAATGACACAATATGTTACTGCATACGTCAGCAGACTAATTAGGAGCCTTTGTTTGTTTACTTACTACTAAAAGACAAGTTGTCTAGTATGTTCACTATTTTATTTAAGGACTAAATTGCAATAATAAACATATGTTTAATGTACCCTAAGTTTGTTTGTTAAAATAAAGTCAATAATGCCATTTCTGTGGTCCCTTTATTTAGAAAAGTATCGAAATAAATGTTGGTATCGGGACAACCCTAATATTTATATGTGTATATATATATATATATATATATATATATATATATATATATATATATATATATATATATATATATATATATATATATATACACTGTATATATGTATATGTAAATGTGTGTATATATATATATATATATATATATATATATATATATGCTGTATATATGTATATGTAAATGTATATATATATATATATATATATATATATACTGTATATATGTATATGTAAATGTATATATATATATATATTTATATACACACACACACACATATATAAATATTTCCTTCTCAATCTTCTACGCGCAACAATTCGGTTAAAAAAATGTCGACTTTGATTGCAAACAATCCTTGGAATTGCCACAAATGCACCAGGACTGAGACGTACTAGAATCAGAGCCATGTTGACTTGCGTAAACATTGCAGCACGTGTTACGTCACAACGTCATGTCTGCATGCGGGTCAGACTGCGTTCACATTAAACATTGCATTTTACATAATTAGATGGGATTTGACAAAAAAATTAAATAATCTGAATTGGACATCCTACCCTGCAGTGTGAATGTAGCCTTGGATCCACATATGGAAGAAAAGTGATACAGGTAACATACGGGCAAACAAATGGTAATTGACGTGCAGTGTGAACAAGGCCTAAATGGAATATGTTTTGTGGATTTTGAAAGCTTCAGTCCATCGGTAGTTTATAGTTTCAATGATGAAAAGTTGACACTGAACCAATAAGGCTTGTCAACACTGTTAATTGTCCTGATATGAAAAACACATGCTTGCCTTCTTCCTGCACCAACAAACCACTCGCAGCTCAATCTTGTAAGCCAGCTTTGGATAATGACTTATCTTTTTACAGTGCAGTTCCCTTTAGAAGAGCTCTGCAAACAAAGAGCTTTGCAGGGATTTGCGAGGCTGGTACGCCGTACGCCTTCAAGGTGCACGGAGACTTTGTTTACTTTGGCTGCTGTCGGGCAGAACGGATTTAAGAGGAGTTTTATTTCACGCTCGCCGCCTTTGATTGCACTTAACTCCTTTGTTGACATCATGTGAGGTGAAAGCAAAACTTTGCTCTTTAGAAGCAAGTCTGAGATTTTGCTCAAAACTCACGTGGTCTTTTGAACAATTCCTACCGTGAATAAAGGCACAAACTGTGTTTTCTGACAGGGTCCAAGATTCTAAAAGCAAAAGGTTGCAGAGTTAAATCCGGCTTGGTGCCCTTTGCTCCTCTCCTTGACGTTTCTGTTTGTTTAACGGCTTAATGGCGCTTAAGAGGGAGGATCTTCCTCTTCCTCTTGAAGCCAAAAGCTGACCTTTGCCGGGTTTTGCTGCAAATATCTGACACTTGGCTGAGCATGTTCTGTTTTTAGGGGTGTCGGCACCAATTTAATTGATTTGAGTTCATTTCAATGGACGACGTTGACTTGGATGCCAAATATTTTGAGTTAGGAGCTCCGTCAAAGAGCTCATTTGTTTGTGTCAGCTAACACGCTAAACACTGTGCTGTTATTTTCCTCACATTTAAACCTCATGGTGGTGCTGTTATTAAATCCCTACTTTTGACCCTGAACGTTGGATTGACTTGAAATTTCTCACACAGCTCAAAGAGCAGCTCAACAAAAACACACATTTTGGCAAATCACCAATAAATTGCGTACACACACTGGGAGACAAATATATTGTGCATACAAATACACATGTATACTCACATACACACAGTTATTCATACATACGTGCACACATACATATACAAATACAGTACATATCTACACACTCAAAGTACATACATCCACACGCACATTCACTGTGCAAACATACATATACCGGTACACATACATGTACATATACATTCACTGTGCAAACATACATATACACATACATGTACATATGCATTCACTTTAACTTTAACTTAACTTAACTTAACTTAACTGTACAAACATATATATATATATATATATATATATATATATATATATATATATATATATATATATATATATATATATATATATATATATATATATATATATGTCTTAATAAGGTTATCCAAAAAATAGTGCAACAGCACAACTTTATCTCCTTTGATATCGAGGAATTTTACCCTTCCATCACGCAAGACCTACTGACTCAAGCACTAGACTTCGCCTCAGACTACGACTCAATCACAGGCAACGAAAGAAACGTCATCATCCACGCAAAAAACTCCATTCTCATCCACAACAGTACACCATGGCAAAAAAAGAACAATGCAACATTTGACGTCACTATGGGAAGTTTTGACGGAGCAGAAACGTGTGAACTCGTTGGGAGTTTCCTCCTCTCCCAGCTCGCTAGCCTCAATCTGAACCTTGGTATTTACCGTGATGACGGACTGGCAGTGTGTCGCGCCTCGCCAAGGAGCAGCGAGAATACCAAGAAGCGCATATGCCAAATTTTCAAAGAGAACGGCCTACGGATCACGATTGAAGCCAACAAGCAAACCGTCAACTTCCTTGACGTCACTTTCAACCTGAGAAATAACAGCTACCAACCATTCACGAAACCCAACACAACACTCCAATACGTGCACCATGACAGCAACCACCCACCCACCACCACGAAAAGAATACCTACCGGAATCAATAAAAGGCTATCGATGCTGTCATCTAGCAAAGCTGAATTTGACCAAGCAACCCCCCCGTACCAAAAAGCCCTTGATGAAAGCGGATACAATTTCACCCTCACCTATGAACCCACGCCAGGAAACCAGCCAAAAAGGAACAGAAAACGGAACGACATCATCTGGTACAACCCCCCATACAGCAAAAACGTCTCAACGAACATTGGACACAAATTCCTCAATCTGATTGACAAACACTTTCCCAAAGACAACATCCTAAGAAAAGTATTCAACAAGAACAACATTAAATTGAGC
Organism: Nerophis lumbriciformis; assembly: GCF_033978685.3. Lineage (NCBI taxonomy): Eukaryota > Metazoa > Chordata > Actinopteri > Syngnathiformes > Syngnathidae > Nerophis > Nerophis lumbriciformis. Next base: position 22,853,546 of record NC_084571.2, on the reverse strand, counting down.
TACAGCTGCATGAACAACATACGACAAATCATCTCAAACCACAACAAAACAATTGCAAATGAGCCGTCGGCCCTCAGACAGAGCGACTCCAAAACCAACAAATGATGTAATTGTCGAAAGAAACCTGATTGCCCTCTCAACGGGGGGTGCTTACAAACATCAGTTGTCTACCAATCTAAGGTAATACGCAAGGACATTAACACATCCGACACATATGTAGGATTAACCGAGGGAGAATTCAAAACCAGATGGAACAATCACAAGGCTTCTTTCAGGAACAAAAACCTGCGAAATACCACAGAACTCAGCAAACACATTTGGGACCTCAAAGACAATAATGTTGAATATTCAATAACATGGCAAATTCTTGCATCCAGCACACCTTACAATAGTGGTAATAAAAGATGCAACCTATGCTTGAAAGAGAAACTGTTTATTATTTACCGTCCAGACCTGTCATCCCTCAACAAGCGCAGCAAAATTGTAACAACATGCCGCCATAGACGGAAACACCTCCTACGTAACACATGAGCCAATCACCACGCCCCTAGGCCAGCCTGTACCCACCCACTCTGTGCCCTATATAAACCATGGTATGCGAATGCTCCCATTAAAATCTCCTGACGATTGAGGGTACCCCCCCTCATGAAACAGGCCTGTAGAGATGAAATAGTCTTGTGATTTTTTTTCCCACACATACATATATGTGTATATATATATATATATATATATATATATATATATATATATATATATATATATATACCCATACTGTATATATACATTCGCTGTACAGACATACATATGCACATACATGTACATATACATTCACTGTACAAACATACATATACACATACTGTACATATTAAGGGTGTAACGGTACGTGTATTTGTATTGAACCGTTTCGGTAAGGGGGGTTCGGTTCGGTTCGGAGGTGTACCCAACGAATTTCCACACGAACATATTAAGTAGCGCACTGCACGGACGGACATAAGTAGCGTACCGCACGTTGTGTAAACAATGCACACCGAGGCACACCACACGGCATGCTGGTGTAACGCAGGTGTCAAATACATACTTTTGCGGAGACTATTAGCATACTTGCTGTCTATTACTCTTTGTCACGTGACTAGGGAGAGCGCGCAGCTCTCCCTAGTCACGTGACCGCCGCGATCCAATCAGCTGTGCTTATAAGCCGGTAGCAGGAAGTGGCCAGTAAACAGGACGTGAGGGGAGACAGATTGTATTTCTGCTCGAGGAAGGTTTTTATTCTCGTTTTCACACGAAATATTGTGCTAACGGGATTCTAAACTAAATGCCTATTTGTTAACTTTATAGAGCCGACTACCAGCGCCGGATTTTTTGTCATTTTTGTGTGTGACTGTAGACGCGGAGTTGGTGAAACCATGTTTATGAAAATATATTAGTCTTTCTTCCATTGTTTCATTGCAACATTCTTTGTGGCATATTTCTCAATGGTCCATATACACGGTCTATGACTTGAACCAATGATAACTATTGTGTATTGAATGTACTTTAGAATGTGTTTGATAATAAGCACGATTAGTGCACTGACCTTAATGTACAGGTCATATTTATGCTGCTAATATTGTGATTCTGACATGTATGTTGATTTATATTGTACAATATTGAGGAAAAAACTAGAACCTGTTCTGAATACTTTACAATGCAATTAGTGTTATTTAATGAAGATATTTGATTTTTGCACACATTGATTTATAAGGATGGTCCTGGTTCTTACACAGGCCAGGCTTCTCTTTATGATGGCGAGCTAAGGAAAAAAAGCATCTAGTCCAAGGATCGTTCTTGGGAGATTCCAGCCAGGAACCCCACCACCTGTTCTGCCTGGGCTGGTAGGAGACTCTCGAGCCAACCCTCTACACATTTTCACCCTTAACCAAAGCACATGGACTGTACTGCTTTACTCTCCAAAACCTTTTTTCAAGAACTCTATTATCTGAGCTGAGATTTAAACAAGATCCAGAGACACTAAATAATTGAATTGGAACACACACAGAGCTATTTCTATTTTTGGGCAGAATTATTATAGTGTTCCCAACGTTGAAATGATGAAGCCATTGTTTACAAATCTGGTAAATAAATAACCAAAAAATGTATATTTTGTTGTTTTCTTACTGTACCGAAAATGAACCAAACCGTGACCTCTAAATCAAGGTACGTACCGAACCGAAATTTTTGGGTACCGTTACACCCTTAGTACATGGATGGAAAACTTGAGGTTTTCCATCAAGCATGGAGTGATAGTTTAATAACTTATAAACGCATGCTTATCTTAGCTAAAGCTAAATATTACTCAAATCTCATCCGCCTCAACAAAAGCGATCCTAAATTTTTGTTAAGTACAGTCGCATCACTAACCCAACAAGAGACTCCATCCAATAGCTCCACCCACTCGGCAGATGACTTTATGAATTTCTTTAACAAGAAAATTGAACTCATTAGAAAGGACATTAAAGACAACGCATCCCAGCTACAACTGGGTTCTATTAAGACAGATACGACTGTATATACAACGGATATGGCCCTCCAAAATAGTCTCTCTCTTTTTGATGAATTAACATTAGAGGAATTATTACGGAGTGTAAATAGGATAAAACAAACACCATGTTTACTTGACCCACTTCCTGGGAAACTTACCAAGGAGCTTTTTGTATTATTAGATCCATCAGTGCTAAATATTATAAACTTATCACTTTCCTCTGGAACTGTTCCCCTAGCATTCAAAAAAGCGATTATTCATCCTCTGCTCAAAAGACCTAGCCTCGATCCTGACCTCATGGTAAACTCCCGGCTAGTGTCCCACCTTCCGTTTATTTCAAAAATCCTTGAAAAAAGTGTTGCACAGCAGCTAAATGAACACTTAGTGTCAACCAATCTCTGTGAACCCCTTTAATCCGGTTTCAGGACAAATCACTCTACGGAGACAGCCCTCGCAAAAATGACTAATGATCTACTGCTAACGATGGATGCTGATGCGTCATCCATGTTGCTGCTTCTTGATCTTAGCGCTGCTTTTGATACCGTCGATCATAATATTTTATTAGAGCGTATCAAAACACGTATTGGTATGTCAGACTTAGCCTTGTCTTGGTTTAACTCTTATCTTACTGACAGGATGCAGTGCGTCTCCCATAACAATGTGACCTCGGACTATGTTAAGGTAACGTGTGGAGTTCCCCAGGGTTCGGTTCTTGGCCCTGCACTCTTTAGAACTTACATGCTGCCGCTAGGCGACATCAGTCTAGCTCCATCCTATCTTGCCGATTGTATTGTACCATATGTCCCGGCAAGAAATCTGCGTTCAAAGAACTCCGGCTTATTAGTGATTCCCAGAGCCCAAAAAAGGTCTGCAGGCTATAGAGCGTTTTCTATTTGGGCTCCAGTACGATTGGAATGCCCTCCCAGTAACAGACCCCCTTTTTAGACCAGTTGATCTGCCGTTTCTTTTCTTTTCTGCTCTGCCCCCCTCTCCCTTGTGGAGGGGGGGGACACAGGTCCGGTGGCCATGGATGAAGTGCTGGCTGTCCAGAGTCGGGACCCGGGATGGACCGCTCGCCATTGCATCGTTTGGGGACATCTCTGCGCTGCTGACCCGTCTCCGCTCGGGATGGTCTCCTGCTGGTCCCACAATGGACTGGACTCTCACTGTTATGCTAGATCCACTATGGACTGGACTTTCACAATATGATGCTAGACCCACTCGACGTCCATTGCATCCTGTCTCCCCTAGAGGGGGGGGGGGGGGGGGGGGTCACCCACATCTGCAGTCCTCTCCAAGGTTTCTCATAGTCATTCACATCGACATCCCACTGGGTTGTGAGTTTTTCCTTGCCCTTATGTGGGCTCTGAACCGAGGATGTCGTTGTGGCTTGTGCAGCCCTTTGAGACACTTGTGATTTAGGGCTATATAAATAAACATTGATTGATTGATTGATAGTACACTGTACATTCATTCATTCATACATAGTACACTGTACATTCATACATATACACATATGTGTACATATACATTCACTGTAGAAACATACATGTACACAAACATGTACACGGCACACTGACAAAGCTTAACCTATTGTTACTATAACAATCTACAAGGTTAATACAGTTCACTTGTCTTTCCTCCCCTCCATTTATCTGCTTTCTTTTGTGTTTTAAGTTATCAGTACATATATGTATTGTTATATTTGAAACAATTGTATTGTTGATAATAAAGGTAATTATTGGTATTATTCATTATCAATAGTACTATTTCTATTGGTATTTGTATTGCTCCATTTGTAGTGTAATAATGCTCATTGTCATTTCTGTATTATTATTATTTACTTCACTAACTGCTTCTCTGCTATCACTTTTACTATCATATTTGTACATATCCTATTTGGTGATGCTGTTCAATTGTTGTTGTTGTTGTTGTGTTTGTTGTTGTTGTTGTCTCTCTGTCTTATCCCCCTCTGGTCCCCACAATTTCCCCTCTGTCTTCCTTCTTTTCTCTTTCTAATACATTTAATAAAGTCAAATACAAATAAGGCAACAGGAGAAGTATCCCACACTTCTCTTTTGTAAAGTAAATTTGTACAGCCGATATGGGCATCTACATCAACTATATGATTTGTCTGAGTAGCTGGACAGGACAAAAAAAAAAAAAATTGCGTACACATTTCAGGGACTGAATTTCACAAATATATGGAATTGTACAAAAAAACAAAAAACAAAAAAAAAAACATGCCTGCCATTAAGTGTAATGTTTTACCAGAAGACAAGATTGGTCCACACCGTCACTTCCTGGACTTGCAATATTTTAGCTACGTCATGTTCTGTAATATTTACTTTATTAATGTTTAGTATATAAACAATAGCTTACCTGGGAGTAAAAGGGGTACATTTTTTAAATTTAGGGATTATTATCGCCACATTTTTGATCACTTTTACTTTTTTGTCTTTGCAATAAATGACCTACGGGCGCGCCACTGACTCCTATCGTATACTTTCTCTTTTAAAAAGTAGATTTTTTTTTAAAACAACACACTCACCTTTTTTTACTACACGCCTGCAGTCACCAAAGTTTGGCCCCCCAGAACCGTTTCATTTGCTGTACGGAGGCAGCGCTTGTCAAGCTTTCAAACGACCTCCTGCATGCAGGTTGAAAGCCGAAGAAAAGAAACACACAGACAGATTTAGCAATGGGTTGATGAGTGCAAAGGTTTTGAGTTAATTTTTCTTTACCGGTCGACTGATTGACTTAATACTAGGGTTGTACGGTATACTAATGAATCAAAAACGGTCCTGTACTCTGTTTGAAAAGTACCGGTTCCCGGGCATGACGGTGTGTTGTCACGTCGTGACATTGCTGGTTGTACGAGCAGAGGAGCATGTTCGGCAGCGCACACATACAGAGTACATACAGGCAGACACAGTGTGAAGACAGAAAAGGGAGAACGGACGCATTTTGGCCTAAAAACTGAAAATAAAGGTGAAGTTCTAACACTGAAACGCCCTCAGGAAGAGGTGCTTTAAGACATTGCTAGCTAGCTAGCAGCTAACATCCAGTCGGCAGTGTTTTAGCTACTTCTAAATCACTAATACTGGCCTCCATGGCGACAAATAAAGTCAGTTTCTTACAAGTATTATTATCACTGCAGGACGAGGAATAGCTAAACATGCTTCACTACACACCCTATGAGGATACAATAGCTCACCGCTAACAAAAGCTAGCACCCCTGAATGTAAATAAATGCCATGGGTGGATCTACACCTGACATCCACTGTAATGATTCCAAATACAATAGCGTATTGTATATTATGTTTATCACCTTAGGAAATATGTCCTTGGACACATGAGGACTTTGAATATGACCAATGTATGATCCTGTAACTACTTGGTATCGGATCGATACCTACATTTGTGGTATCATCCAAAACTAATGTAAAGTATCAAACAACAGAAGAATAAGTGATGATTACATTTTTACAGAAGTGTAGATAGAACATGTTGAAACAGCAAATAAGCAGATATTAACAGTAAATGAACAAGTGGATTAATAATCCATTTTTACAGTTTGTCCCTCATAATATTGACAAAATATTAGAATGATAAATGATGCAATATGTTACTGCATACGTCAGCAGACTAATTAGGAACCTTTGTTTGTTTACTTACTACTAAAAGACAAGTTGTCTCGTATGTTCACTATTTTATTTAAGAACTAAATTGCAATAAGAAACATTTAATGTACCCTAAGATTTTTTGTTAAAATAAAGCCACTAATGCAATTTTTTTGTGGCCCCCTTTATTTAGAAAAGTATCGAAAGGTATCAAAATATGTTTTGGTACCGGTACCAAAATATTGGCATCGGAACAGCCCTACTTACTACTTTCAAGTTTAACGCCTCTGGACACCAAATTCAATGCTATTTAAGGCGTTAATTTTTGCAAAATTAATTTAATGCTTTTTAATCCATCCATTCATCCATCTTCTTCCGCTTATCCGAGGTCGGGTCGCGGGGGCAGCAGCCTAAGCAGGGAAGCCCAGACTTCCCTCTCCCCAGCCACTTCGTCCAGCTCCTCCCGGGGGATCCCGAGGCGTTCCCAGGCCAGCCGGGAGACATAGTCTTCCCAACGTGTCCTGGGTCTCCCTCGTGGCCTCCTACCGGTCGGACATGCCCTAAACACCTCCTTAGGGAGGCGCTCGGGTGGCATCCTGACCAGATGCCCGAACCACCTCATCTGGCTCCTCTCGATGTGGAGGAGCAGCGGCTTTACTTTGAGCTCCCCCCGGATGACAGAGCTTTTCACCCTATCTCTAAGGGAGAGCCCCGCCACCCGGCGGAGGAAACTGATTTCGGCCGCTTGTACCTGTGATCTTGTCCTTTCGGTCATAACCCAAAGCTCATGACCATAGGTGAGGATGGGAACGTAGATCGACCGGTAAATTGAGAGCTTTGCCTTCCGGCTCAGCTCCTTCTTCACCACAACGGATCGATACAGCGTCCGCATTACTGAAGACGCCGCACCGATCCGCCTGTCGATCTCACGATCCACTCTTCCCTCACTCGTGAACAAGACTCCGAGGTACTTGAACTCCTCCACTTGGGGCAAGATCTCCTCCCCAACCCGGAGATGGCACTCCACCTTTTTCCGGGCGAGAACCATGGACTCGGATTTGGAGGTGCTGATTCTCATCCCAGTCGCTTCACACTCAGCTGCGAACCGATCCAGTGAGAGCTGAAGATCCTGGCCAGATGAAGCCATCAGGACCAAATCATCTGCAAAAAGCAGAGACCTAATCCTGCAGCCACCAAACCGGATCCCCTCAACGCCTTGACTGCGCCTAGAAATTCTGTCCATAAAAGTTATGAACAGAATCGGTGACAAAGGGCAGCCTTGGCGGAGTCCAACCCTCACCGGAAACGTGTCCGACTTACTGCCGGCAATGCGAACCAAGCTCTGACACTGATCATACAGGGAGCGGACCGCCACAATCAGACAGTCCGAAACCCCATTCTCTCTGAGCACTCCCCACAGGACTTCCCGAGGGACACGGTCGAATGCCTTCTCCAAGTCCACAAAGCACATGTAGACTGGTTGGGCAAACTCCCATGCACCCTCAAGGACCCTGCCGAGAGTATAGAGCTGGTCCACAGTTCCACGACCAGGACGAAAACCACACTGTTCCTCCTGAATCCGAGGTTCGACTATCTGGCGTAGCCTCCTCTCCAGTACACCTGAATAGACCTTACCGGGAAGGCTGAGGAGTGTGATCCCACGATAGTTAGAACACACCCTCCGGTTCCCCTTTTTAAAGAGAGGAACCACCACCCCGGTCTGCCAATCCAGAGGTACTTCCCCCGATGTCCATGCGATGTTGCAGAGTCTTGTCAACCAAGACAGCCCTACAGCATCCAGAGCCTTAAGGAACTCCGGGCGGATCTCATCCACCCCCGGGGCCTTGCCACCGAGGAGCTTTTTAACTACCTCAGCAACCTCAGCCCCAGAAATAGGAGAGCCCACCACAGATTCCCCAGGCACTGCTTCCTCATAGGAAGACGTGTTGGTGGGATTGAGGAGGTCTTCGAAGTATTCCCTCCACCGATCCACAACTTCCGCAGTCGAGGTCAGCAGAACACCATCCGCACCATACACGGTGTTGGTAGTGCACTGCTTCCCCTTCCTGAGGCGGCGGATGGTGGTCCAGAATCGCTTCGAAGCTGTCCGGAAGTCGTTTTCCATGGCTTCCCCGAACTCCTCCCATGTCCGAGTTTTTGCCTCCGCGACCGCTGAAGCCGCAAACCGCTTGGCCTGTCGGTACCTGTCCGCTGCCTCAGGAGTCCCATGAGCCAAAAGAACCCGATAGGACTCCTTCTTCAGCTTGACGGCATCCCTCACCGCCGGTGTCCACCAACGGGTTCTAGGATTACCGCCACGACAGGCACCAACTACCTTGCGGCCACAGCTCCAATCAGCCGCCTCGACAATAGAGGTGCGGAACCTGGTCCACTCGGACTCAATGTCCAGCACCTCCCTCGTGACATGTTCAAAGTTCTTCCGGAGGTGGGAATTGAAACTCTCTCTGACAGGAGACTCTGCCAGACGTTCCCAGCAAACCCTCACAATGCGTTTGGGCCTGCCAGGTCTGTCCGGCTTTTTAATGCTCTGTGAAAAACCAGCATGTGCTTTGCTTTAAGATGCTATTGTAAACTTGTTGTGCGATGATGATGAAAAGTTTGTCGCTGCAATACCAACAAATTACTTCAGTTTTATCGGAGTGCGTTTTGAAGTGAAATATGCCGCTTCTTATCGCTCATCTTTGCACCGTGTAACAATAGACGCCGACTTCCAGGTTTACATGCGCTCACAACCAATCGGTGTGATTCATTTATAATAACATGTTGTGTAATGACAAAAAGCTGACATTTTGATACGAAAAACTATTAATACAACGCTAACAAAGTCTGTTTGTAGCATTTTTTTTTTTTTTTTTTACAAAATCAAAAAATATTAAAATTTCCCAGCATACTTAGACTTTTCAAATTTTGTATCAAATTTTCAGCTTTTTTGTCATTACATCACGTCTTATTGCTCTTTTGCCCTACATCTTTACTGGGGTTTTGCCAAGCAAGACAGCCAGGCAGAGTGTGGCGAAAAGCAGGAATAAATAGCTCTCTGATTAGCAGGTAAGCGTCCCGAACACTAATCAGAGGCAGGTGAAACTATTTAGCAACCATGGCAACCAAGGGGTGCTGAAACAGAACTAAGGTAGTCTTTAACTAAACAAAACATGATCCGGGCAACGGATCATGACAAATTCGTAATAACACGTCATGTAATGACAAAAGGCTGACATTTTGATACTAAAAACTATTAATACCACATGTCACTTATGACGCAATTCTAACAAGGTCTGTTTGTAGCATTGAATCATTTTTTTTTACAAAATCCAAAAATATCAAAATGTCCCCAGCATTCTGAGACTTTTAAAATTGTGTATCAAATGTTCAGCTTTTTCTTCATTACATCACGTCTTTTTGCTCTTTTTCCCTACATTTTTACTGTTTTTTGGTTCCTATAACATTTTGCGGGCCAAGAAAACTGGATCTGCGGGCAGCAAATGGCCCCCGGGCCTCACTTGTGATTTATATCATCTTTGTCAACTGTTGAACCATCACGAAAAGGTAACAAGAGTGCATCTTGACACCTGCTACAGGTGCTTTGGTGTGGTTTCCTTCCCACAGTTAATTAGTTTGGTTTGTACAATAATAATCATCTTTATCCCTTGCAGCTACGTGCTATTTGTTCCACTAACCTCACACCACAACGTTGCTTCTCCAATCTGCCAGTCAGATCTTCACAACAAACCAAACCACAAAGAAAAACATCTCATTTGGAGCATGACTGTTCCACATTACACTGCACTAACCACAACGCTATTGTCTTTTAGAAATACATTTAGTGGGTATTCTTTGTGGAAACTGCCTTTTTAGCTTCTTTTGTCAGTGGCATGGTGTGGATTTATGACATTAAGAAGGCTGCTTTGCTTCTGTGGCTTGTGGCGAACAACCCACTTTACCCACCCAATGGAATCATGCCAATGTTTGATGTATTAGTTAAACATGAAAATACTATTATGAAATATGTCTGATCTGAGCTTGAACCGAGCGGGCACTTCTTAGCATTGAGATGTGATGTTGGCGAACGAATCGAGTCTCTTGAATGGCTCCATTAAGTGAACGATGAGAACCGATTGTGAGCCGTTGTTTATGCACGTGCACTTTTAGCATTGGCAATTTCCCACACTGCACATACATGCCACCCGACTGGCAACTGGACTAGAAATAAATCAGTCAGAGATAAACAAAACAAACAAACTCTAAAAAATATATATATATATATATATATATATATATATATATATATATATATATATATATATATATATATATATATATAGTGTAAAACAAATATATATATCATATATTGGTATATACATATAAACATATCTAGACATATACAGTACATACATACTGTATACATATATATACCGTATTTTTCGGACTATAAGTCACAGTTTTTTTCATAGTTTGGCCGGGCTCCAGTACAATTTATATATGTTTTTTTCCTTCTTCATTATGCATTTTCGGCAGGTGCCACTTATACTCCGGTGCGACTTATACTCCGAAAAATACGGTACGTATATTTATAAATATACATATATACACATTTTTATACATATACACACATACATATACATATTTATACATATATACATTATTTATTTATGTATAAACATACATGGTATATACATTTATAAATATGGCCCTGCGATGAGGTGGCGACTTGTCCAGGGTGTACCCCGCCTTCCGCCCAAATGCAGCTGAGATAGGCTCCAGCAACCCCAAGAGGGACAAGCGGTAGAAAATGTATATATATATATAGTAAATACATATATATACATATACATACATATACATATTTACATATGCATAAATATATTTGTAGATATATACATTTATATACACACATATACATATATATTTTATATTAGTTAGATTTTCCAATTGCAATTTATATTTATATACATATATGTACATATATACAAACGTATATATAAAACACATATATACTGTAGTATATACATATATCAATAGATATACACACATATATACATATATTTGTAGATATATACATTTATATATACACATATACATATATATTTTATATTAGTTTGATTTTCTAATTGTAATTTATATTTATATACATATATTTGATGTATGTATATACATATATACATAATACATATATAGTATATCCATATATATATCATATATATACGCACATATATACATACATACATACACACACAAATATACACTCATCAATGTACGTTTGTATATTTATACACACACACACACACACACACACACACACACACACACACACACACACACACACACACACACACACACACACACACCCACACAAACACACGCACACACACACACACACACACATAAATATACACACCGTGACCCCAAAAGGGATAAGCGGTAGAAAATGGATGGATGGATATATATACACACACAAATATATATATACATATACGTATACTGTATATATATTAGTATGATTTTTCAATTGTATTTATTTTTACTTTTATGTATTTATTTATTCTTGTTTGGATTTAATTGTTGGGTTCATTATTCTAAAGACTAGTAAATCAAGCGTAGACAATACAACTCAAGAATGCAATGTTGTACTGACATTTTTATTATGTCCTAATTTTGTATTTACAGTTTTAATATCCATTAATGCATTTTATTCTTACTTATTATTTGTGTATTTTTTCCTGCATTGTTAAAATGCTACACGAGTGATGTCACTGCCAAAGCATGGAAATATGGCACCGCCTTATGGAATGTTTACAATGAAAACACAACAAAAATAAGATTATAGCCAATATTTCAGTATAATTCCCACCAATAAAATATGTGTGTAACTTAAATCATTTTGATCTACATATAACTGATACTAATGATTGAAACAATATGTTTTTTGACAACGTTTATTCAATGTCAGGTTGTGGCGTTGATTTGACCATTGAATTTTGGTCATTTCCCAACCCACAACGTGGATCCAAAGTTAGACATTAACAATGTCTCAATTTACAAATATTTTCCACCATTGTCAGTTTTAAAGGCCATGTATGTATAATCAACGTTGTATCAATGTCTTGTGCCTGCTGGGTTGTTTTTCATTCATTAGTTTCAGTAGAAAACATGCATCAATTTGAATTCAAATTGAATTACAAAAGTATACAAAAGTGTAAAAAAATAAAAAAAAAATCAAATGGGTCAGGAGGTTGCAAATCAAATTCTGCTCCCCAATTTAGCCCTGAGCATATTTCATATCAAGCATTTTTCAAATCCTATTTCCAAAGGTTTTTAAAAGTACCATTGCTGATACTAGATCTGCTCCCCAGAGACAGGGTTGCCCACTTGGAGGGCTGAGGGCCAAATATCCAAATTCTCTGATTAACATTCCTGGCCGGGACTCATACAGGACATCTGTCAGCAGGTGGACAGAGACCAAGTGTAGAGAAGACGGCCCTGGCACAATAATTGTCTGTGTCCTTCATCGCCGCCAATAATGAGACAGGTGAGCATAACCTGGGACTTTACATCCTCAAAGGGACATGATCTTCTTTAAATTCAGTCAAAAAAGAGGAATTTTCCCCCCCTTTGGTTCAGAAGTCCTGTGAAAGCAACAGCTGCTGTTTCCTGTCCTCCCAATTTGGTCTTTCCCAACCATTATTCTACAACACAAATACAACGTTGAAACAACATGCTTTTTGATGACGTTTAATCAATGTTGGGTTCTGGCATTGATTTGACCATTGAAATTTGGTCATTTCCCAACCAATATTTCTCCAACACAAATACAACGTTACAACAACAACATGCTTTTTGACAACGTTTAATAAATGTCGGGTTCTGACGTTGAGTTGATCTTTGAATTTTGGTCTTTTCCCAACCAATATTCTACAACATAAATACAACGTTAAAACAAGATGCTTTTTGACGACGTTTAATAAATGTCAGGTTGGGACGTTGATTTGATCATTGAAATATGGTCATTTCCCAATCAATATTCTACAACATACTGTAAATACAACATTGAAACAACATGCTTTTTGACGACATTTAATCAATGTCGGGTTATGACGTTGATTTGATCATTGAATATTCTACAACATATTGTAAATAAAACGTTGAAACAACATGCTTTTTGACAACGTTTATTCAATATCAGGTTGTGACGTTGATTTGACCATTGAAATTTGGTCATTTCACAACTAATATTCTAATACCAATACTTACCCCCCCTCTTTGGGTTCAGAAGTCCTGTGAAAGCAACAGCTGCTGTTTGCTGTCCTCCCAATTTGGTCATTTCCCAACCAATATTCTTCAACACAAATACAGTGTTGAAACATGCTTTTTGATGACGTTTAATCAATGTCAGGTTGTGACGTTGATTTGACCATTGAAATTTGGTCATTTCCCAACCAATATTCTACAACATAAAGACAACATTGAAATAACATGCTTTTTTGACGACGTTTAATCCATGTTGGGTTCTGACTAGGGATGATGTTTGATAAGAAATTATCGAGTTCGAGCCTATCATCAAATCCTCTTATCGAACCGATTCCTTATCGATTCTCTTATCGAGTCCAGATAGGTTGTTGTACATGGAAAAAAACACAATATTTGGTTTAACAAATCACTTCACATACTGCTCGCTACTATAGTATTACCATATCTGAGTTATTGTGCAGGAATGTGGGGAAACAACTACAAATGTGCGCTACATTCGTTAACCATGTTGAAAAAAAGATCAATTAGACTGATACATAATGTTGGATATAGAGAACATAAAAACACTTTATTTATTGAGTCAAAAATATTAAAGTTCGATGATTTGGTAAAATTGCAAACAGCTAAAATGATGTGGAATTAAATGATGGAATGGATTAAGTAATGAAGTTAAACTTTGTACTGATATGATCCAGTTTAAGAGGTTGTTCAAATGAATAGTGCTTACAAAGTACAAAGAAGAAAAATTATGAGAAATACTTTCAACCTTATTGAAAATAAGATATTCTTCATCTCAGTATATTAATAATGACTGAATTAATTAATTACATATTACAAAACTGTTGTATATACCAATTCACAGATATTTTATTACAAAAAGGTCAGTAAATGATGTATATATTTGTATGAAGTGGGAAAGGGGTAGGATTAAATAAGCTTTACTTATTCCTACTCCTGTAAAGTGAAATGATATGAAACTGTGATGTATTATGATGTGGTCGGATCATGTTTTGTTTAGTTATGTTCTGTTAGTTTTGGACTTCCTTAGTTGTTTTGTGCACTTTGGGGGTTTGTTTTAGTCACCATGGTTACTTAAGATTTTTGTACGCGCACCTGTTGCTCATCAGAGACTCTATTTAAGCCTGCCTTTTCCGGTCACTCGTTGTGGCTTCATTGTTTGCATTTGCAACAGTTACGTTGGCATTCTGGTTTTCGAGCTCATGATTCCTGTGCTAAAGTTACCTTAGCTTCTAGTATTCCTGTGCTAAGTAAGTTTTTGCTTTAGCTTGTCATGCGAACGACACGCTTTCCTTTTGTTTTGTTCCTGTCTGTTGTAATGTGTATGATTTATGAGAAATAAATCATCTCCTACTTGCAAGCTTTCGTCCGGAGCCGTCAGTTTTGCATCCCGGGAACGAACCGCAACACGCTGCACCCAGTCCGTGACAAATGACTGAGCTGCGTGACGTCATTTCTTGTGATGTCTCACAGGGCATTTCTTGTCGGGACGACATTCGTTCCCAGGGATTCGAATAAAGAACCAACTCTTTTTCTTTACTATAGTGGTCTGGATAACGGGTACCGGTTCTCAAAAAGGATTTGAGTCCGAGAACTCGGTTCTTTTCTTATCGAACAACCGGGAAAACTGGGTTGGAGCATCATCCCTAGTTCTGACGTTGATGTTATCATTGAATTCTGGTGATTTCTCAACCAATATTCTACAACATAAATACAACATTCAAACAACATGCTTTTTGACTACGTTTATTCATTGTCAGGTTCTGACGTTGATTTGACCATTGAATTTTGGTCATTTCCCAACCAATATTCTACAACACAAATACAATGTTGAAACAACATGCTTTTTGTCAGAACGTGGACTTTGGCGTGGTTTGTTTTCCCATGGTGCAAAGGAAAGTTGGCGCGGGCAAGGCGGGAATGTGAGTACATATTTATTAATAACACTAACAAATTACAAAAAAAGGAAGCAAACAAAAGGCGCGCACAATGGCGGAGAACAAACTTGGCTAATGATACAAAACTAGAGAGACTATGAACATGAAAACGAAAACACTTACTGTGGCGTGAAACAGCATGAAAACTATGATAAACAGGAATCGCATGGGTAGCAGAGGTAGTATGGATGGATAGGATAGATAGATATGATAATGTCACCAGGACGAACAACAGAAACAGACCGGCTTAACTAGCAGTGACATGATCAGTGAAAACAGGTGCGTGACTCAAAACGTGAAACAGGTGCGTGACATGACAGGTGAAAACTAATGGGTTGCTATGGTGACAAAAACAAACAAAATTGCACAAAGAGTCCAAAAACAAAACCGAACATGACTAAAACAAAACATGATCACACAGACATGACACTTTTGACGACGTTTAATCAATGTCAGGTTCTGACATTGATTCGACCATTGAATTTTGGTCATTTCCCAGTCAATATTCTACAACATAAATACAACGTTGAAACAACATGCTTTTTGACAACGTTTATTCAATGTCAGGTTGTGTTGACCATTGAAATTTGGTAATTTCACAACCAATAATTGAATACCAATACTTCCCCCCCAACACTTTGGGATCAGAAGTCCTGTGAAAGCAACAGCTGTTGTTTCCTGTCCTCCCAACAAAGGCCGACTGGAAGCTGATACTCCACTGAGGGCCGCTTGTAAAGCGAGGAATGACTCGCTCCTTCTCTAAGCCCTGACAATCTGTCGCTTCAGGCACACGTATTCCGAGCAGAAGAAATCTTGAGAAGACACGGAGGGCTTTGTGTGGGGCGATGGATGCCTTCAGCAAGGTGCTGCCACAAGAATCTCCTTTCGGCTCGTGTCGACGCCTCTCACTCGCTATGAAGGAAGTCGTATATCTGCTCCCCGGGAGCTGCCAGGCGCATTTTAAAAACTACACCCGACATTAAGTGTTTGCTTTTGAAAAGTTGTTGCTGATTTCCCGGTCCATAAATCGTCTTGTCGTGGAAAGTTAAAACACAAGAGAGTATTGATTGAGAGTAGACATGTACAGCGTTAAGATTTTATTGGTACACTTATTAGTAATATATGTTTTTTGTGGAAATAAAGATGTGGAAAAAATGCATTTTATTAGCACAAATTAAACCATAACACCTCCAACATGATGTACCGTGACATCTCAAAGCAGGAAAGTCTTATCAACACTTTGTTTTTTTAAGTCTTAAACAAGTCAACTACAGTATGTGTGCAGTACAAACATGCATTCATGTCATCTTCTTGTAATCACCAAAGAGATCCATCACTCTGTTTCTATTCATTAAAATTACACTCAGCTGGAAACTATATGTATATATGGCATGCACGTGCAGAACACAGACCTTTTACATGATATATCATATTCAATACATCACATAAATCAACACAATCTATAAGCATGTTATGTGGGTGTGCACTTTGTACCAATAGGAATTGTTGTTTGTGTTTATGTTGCACAGGGGCGGACAGGAAGTCATACTGAGTGTTAACAGCTACAGATGTATGTGTGTGTGTAGTGTGTATTATGTAAATAAAAAGACTGAGGGAACAACTGTAACCCAGCAGGTACAAGACATTGAAACAACGTTGAGAACTTGCTGAATTAGGTCCTGAGGTTGAGCAACTCAAACCTAACGGTGAAACAACATGCTTTTTGTCAATGTTTAATAAATGTTGGGTTCTGACGTTGATTTGATCATTGAATTCTGGTCATTTCCCAACCAATATTCTACAACCTAAATACAGCATTGAAACAACATGCTTTTTGATGACATTTAATCAATGTTGGGTTCTGACGATGATTTGACCATTGAAATTTGGTAATTTCGCAACCAATATTCTACAACCTAAATACAACATTGAAACAAATTGCTTTTTGATGACGTTTAATCAATGTTGGGTTCTGACGTTGATTTGACCATTGAAATGTGGTAATTTCCCAACATGCTTTTTCACAATGTTTATTCAATGTTGGGTTCTGACGTTGATTTGATCATTGAATTCTGGTCATTTCCCAACCAATATTCTACAACCTAAATACAGCGTTGAAACAACATGCTTTTTGATGACGTTTAATCAATGTTGGGTTCTGACGTTGATTTGATCATTGAAATTTGGTCATTTCCCAACCAATATTCTACATCACAAATACAATGTTGAAACAACATGCTTTTTCCACGATGTTTATTCAATGTTGGGTTCTGACGTTGATTTGATCATTGAATTCTGGTCATTTCCCAAACAATATTTTACAACCTAAATGCAGCGTTGAAACAACATGCTTTTTGATGACGTTTAATCAATGTTGGGTTCTGACGTTGATTTGATCATTGAAATTTGGTCATTTCCCAACCAATATTCTACATCACAAATACAATGTTGAAACAACATGCTTTTTCCACGATGTTTATTCAATGTTGGGTTCTGACGTTGATTTGATCATTGAATTCTGGTCATTTCCCAAACAATATTTTACAACCTAAATGCAGCGTTGAAACAACATGCTTTTTGATGACGTTTAATCAATGTTGGGTTCTGACGTTGATTTGATTATTGAAATGTGGTAATTTCCCAACCAATATTCTACAACCTAAATACAACGTTGAAACAACATGCTTTTTCACGATGTTTATTCAATGTTGGGTTCTGACGTTGATTTGATCATTGAATTCTGGTCATTTCCCAAACAATATTCTACAACCTAAATACAACATCGAAACAACATGCTTTTTGATGACTTTTAATCAATGTTGGGTTCTGATGTTGATTTGACCATTGAAATTTGGTCATTTCCCAACCGATATTCTACAACACAAATACAACGTTGAAACATCATGCTTTTTGACGACGTTTATTCAATGTTGGATTCTGTCGTTGATTTGATCATTGAATTCTGGTAATTTCCCAACCAATATTCTACAACATAAATACAACGTTGAAACAATATGCTTTTGACAACGTTTAATCAATGTTGTGTTCTGATGATGATTTGATCATTGAATTCTGGTCATTTCCCAACCAATATTCTACAACCGAAATACAATGTTGAAAAAACATGCTTTTTGATGACGTTTAATCAATGTTGGGTTCTGAAGATTTGATCATTGAATTTTATTAATTTCCCAACCAATATTCCACAACATAAATACAATGTTGAAACAACATGCTTTTTGCCGACGTTTAATCAATGTTGGGTTGTGACTTTGATTTGACCATTGAAATTTGGTCATTTCCCAACCAATATTCTACAACACAAATACAACGTTGAAACAACATGCTTTTTGATTGACAACATTTAATCAATGTTGGGTTCTAACATTGATTTGACCGTTGAATTTTGGTAATTTCCCAACCAACAACCACCCGAAGCTGCCATTTGTTCTTCTGAGTCGCTGCCATTTTTTGGATGTGTATTTGTTTGCAAAATAAGACGTGATCGCCACACTCCTGTACACCATCCATCCATCCGTTCATCTTCTACCGCTTATCCGAAGTCGGGTCGCGGGGGCAGTAGCCTAAGCAGAGAAGCCCGGACTTCCCTCACCTCAGCTACTTATCCCAAGGTGTTCCCAGGCCAGTTGGGAGACATAGTCTCTCCACCATGTCCTGGGTCTTCCCTGTGGACACACTGACAGAAACAGGAAAAGAAAATAAGGACATGAGCTTTACTACTAGAGTTGTCCCCATACCAATACTTTGGTACCGATACCAAAATGTATTTCGATACTTTTCTAAATAAAGGGGACCACAAAAAAAGGCATTATTGGCTTTATTTCAACAAAAAATCTTAGGGTACATTAAACATATGTTTATTATTGCAATTTAGTCAATAAATAAAACAGTGAACATACTAGACAACTTGTCTTTTAGTAGTAAGTAAACAAACAAAGGCTCCTAATTAGTCTGCTGACATATGCAGTAACATATTGTGTCATTTATCATTCTATTATTTTGTCAACATTATGAGGGACAAACTGTAAAAATTGATTATTAATCCATGTATTCATTAACTGTTAATATCTGCTTATTTTCTGTTTCAACATGTTCTATCTACACTTCTGTTAAAATGTTATCACTTATTCTTCTGTTGTTAGATACTTTACATTAGTTTTGGATGATACCACAAATTTAGTTATCGATTCGATACCAAGTAGTTACAGGATCATACATTGGTCATATTCAAAGTCCTAATGTGTCCAGGGACGTATTTCCTGAGTTTATAATGTTTTAAAAAGTTAAAAAGATTTTGTGACGATAACAAAGATTAATGTAATCATAGTAGTATCGACTAGATACACTCTTGTACTTGGTATCATTCCAGTGGATGTCAGGTGTAGATCCACCCATGGCATGTGTTTACATTCAGGGGTGTTAGCTTGCTGTTAGCGGTGAGCTATTGTATCCTCCTAGGGTGTGTAGTGAAGCATGTTTAGCTATTCCTCGTCCTGCAGTGATAATGATTCTTGTAAGAAACTGACTTTATTTGTCGCCATGGAGGCCAGGATTATTGATTTAGAAGTAGCTAAAACACTGCCGACTGCGGATGGATGTTAGCTGCTACCTAGCTAGCCATGTCTTAAAGCACCTATTCCTGAGGGTGTTTCAGTGTTATAACTTCACCTTTATCTTTAGTTCTTGGGCTAGGTAAGTACTCTCTGATTGTGCGCTGCCAAACATGCTCCTCTGCTCGTAAAGCCTGCAATGTCATGACGTGATGACGCGCCATCATGCCCGTTAAATAAAAAAATAAATAAAAAAATGGGGAACTGGTACTTTTCAAACAGAGTATAGTACACGTAGCATAGTTTTTGATTCATTAGTACCGCGATTCTATACTAGTACCGGTATATCGTACAACCCTATTTACTACTGATTTATGGATCAAATTTCATTAGGACAAATGTACAGGTACATTTTGTCACATCCACCTTTGTTTGAATCTTTTTACTCCCAGGTGTGCACAAGATACAGTCAAAACTAAATAAAAAGGTCATTGATACGAATAAGTGGTCGGGTATATGTATCGCCATTAAAAATAAATAATGTATCCCTACACGTTCAGTTTATTTACTACACTAGATGGGTAAAAACTCCATCTAATACACCAAAAATGTCTCTGATTATAAGAAACTGAACATGTATGAATTGAAAATGAAGTATTTTTTTTTAATTTGCACAAATTTGGTTTTAAAAAAATCACCATTCCCACCCACCTTGCCGCACACGACATACATTATGGACATTATGTCAGTTAATATTATTTCCCTGGGAACTTTCTGACCTTATTTCCTTGCGTCTGCGAGTGGAGGCTGGGTCGCTGAGAAGAAACAGACGCTTCCAGAGGGTCTTGACTGTTGATGCTGACCATGGACTGTCTGCCTGATCCTCACCAGGAGCCTCAAGAGTCTCATCTA
Organism: Nerophis lumbriciformis; assembly: GCF_033978685.3. Lineage (NCBI taxonomy): Eukaryota > Metazoa > Chordata > Actinopteri > Syngnathiformes > Syngnathidae > Nerophis > Nerophis lumbriciformis. The sequence goes on along the minus strand of NC_084571.2, from coordinate 22,832,698 downwards.
TTTTAATCCAGAAAAGAGAATTAAGCTATAACAAGCATATGCCAACTGTTTTCTACACATTCACCACCTATTGCAGCAGAAAAGACAGGCTGGTAAAATGTTGACATTAAAGTATGCATACAGTACATACAAATGGTTGAGATTATTCTTGGATTGTTTTGAAAATGTTTCTATTCAAGATAAAATAAGCTAATTTCCAATTGTGGCCACAAACTGCCAGCTGTGTACGATCCTTAAAATGTTATATTAGGGTTGGACGATAAAGCGATATCAATATATGTTGCGATAGACACGTAATCGATATCAATAAAAAATGTGTTAAACAAAACATTGGGTAGTTTTTTTTCTGCTACGTCGGGAGAAGTTGCAAGGCAAGGCTGGTTGCATGGACAAAGGCACCGAGCAACACAGGAAGTGATCAATGATCCATGGGAGTGACACGCTAACTTCCAAGGAGGTAGCAGTTATCAACTATCACGTTTGGTTGCGCCATTGGTTGATTCTTTGCATGGAGTGAGAAGAGAAAGTAAAAATTAAGAAATCGTAGATAAAACAGGCAAAGTCACCTAGACAGTATGGCAGTTTAGGGGGATTTTTTTTTTTTAAACGGACCCGAGTCGGACCTGGAAATGATGCAAGACTCACCCTTTAGAGCACAGCTGTAACTTCCTGACACTATAAATGCAGAAAATAGTTCTTCTCAAGTTTCTCTATGTTTACATTTTCACACTTTGCACTATTTTCTTACACTTTATGAAACATTTCTTACATATTCCTTATTTATTCACCTTCATTTTAAGAATGTATTGTTAAGTGTTTACTGTGGTTTTAGAATTGTGTTTACATTGATTGTTGACTTATGCTTTCCTTTCTGCCTTGATAGCTGAGGGGGTTATAACCGGAAGAAGGTTACGTTTGAAATACAAATGTTGATATTTGATGTATTGTTCTACTGGTACCTATTTTAGATAGGTCATAGAAATATAAATAATTATTGCTATCGACCGATATACAACACTTATATCATGTTACTTATTTTATTCAACATGAAATTGTTCAAACCTACTGAAAGAAAACAAAACTACTAAATCTATTTTCTGACTTAACTTCATGTGTCGTCCTTAGTCAAAAATTATTTAAAATAGTTAAAAATAATTATATATATATATATATATATATATATATATCAAATCCTTTTCAACCCATATTCAGTTGAATGACAAGATATTTGATGTTCAAACTCATAAACTTTTTTTTTTTTTTGCAAATAATAATTAACTTAGAATTTCATGGCTGCAACACGTGCCAAAGTAGTTGGGAAAGGGCATGTTCACCACTGTATTACATGGCCTTTCCTTTTAACAACACTCAGTAAACGTTTGGGAACTGAGGAGACACATTTTTTAAAATTCTCAGGTGGAATTCTTTCCCATTCTTGCTTGATGTACAGCTTAAGTTGTTCAACAGTCCGGGGGTCTCCGTTGTGGTATTTTAGGCTTCATAATGCACCACACATTTTCAATGGGAGACAGGTCTGGACTACAGGCAGGCCAGTCTAGTACCCACACTCTTTTACTATGAAGCCACGTTGATGTAACACGTGGCTTGGCATTGTCTTGCTGAAATAAGCAGGGGCGTCCATGGTAACGTTGCTTGGATGGCAACATATGTTGCTCCAAAACCTGTATGTACCTTTCAGCATTAATGGCGCCTTCACAGATGTGTAAGTTACCCATGTCTTGGGCACTAATACACCCCCATGCCATCAAAGATGCTGGCTTTTCAACTTTGCGCCTACAACAATCCGGATGGTTCTTTCCCTCTTTGGTCCAGAGGACACGACGTCCACAGTTTCCAAAAACAATTCGAAATGTGGACTCGTCAGACCACAGAACACTTTTCTACTTTGTATCAGTCCATTTTAGATGAACTCAAGCCCAGCGAAGCCGACGGCGTTTCTGGGTGTTGTTGATAAACGTTTTTCGCCTTGCATAGGAGAGTTTTAACTTGCACGTACAGATGTAGCGACCAACTGTTGTTACTGACAGTGGGTTTCTGAAGTGTTCCTGAGCCCATGTGGTGATATCCTTTACACACTGATGTCGCTTGTTGATGCAGTACAGCCTGAGGGATCGAAGATCACGGGCTTAGCTGCTTACGTGCAGTGATTTCTCCAGATTCTCTGAACCCTTTGATGATATTACGGACCGTAGATGGTGAAATCCCTAAATTCCTTGCAATAGCTGGTTGAGAAAGATTTTTCTTAAACTGTTCAACAATTTGCTCACGCATTTGTTGACAAGGTGGTGACCCTCGCCCCATCCTTGTTTGTGAATGACTGAGCATTTCATGGAATCTACTTTTATACCCAATCATGGCACCCACCTGTTCCCAATTTACCTGTTTACCTGTGGGATGTTCCAAATAAGTGTTTGATGAGCATTCCTCAACTGTATCAGTATTTATTGCCACCTTTCCCAACTTCTTTGTCACATGTTGCTGGCATCAAATTCTAAAGTTAATGATTATTTGCAAAAAACATTTTTTTTATCAGTTTGAACATAAAATATGTTGTCTTTGTAGCATATTCAACTGAATATGGGTTGAAAATGATTTACAAATCATTGTATTCCATTTATATTTACATCTAACACAATTTCCCAACTCATATGGAAACTGGGTTTGTATATATACACAC